>NW_026068102.1:623359-690776 GCF_014885135.2 Alexandromys fortis
GTCCAGATGGAACTCTTCAGCACCTAAACAGGGCCGCCTTGTAGTCCCGTGATCCAGGGACAGAAGGAAGGACGGGGCAGGCAGTGCAGGATCCAGGAGAACACAGGAGCCCCTGGAGCCCAGGCTGAGGGTGCCGGGCTCTCTTACTGGGGACCTTGAGGCTCACTGCTCTGGGTGGGTAACCTTAGAGTAGGAGCTTAAAGTAGGAGCTTGTCTGAGGTAATTTGAATTTCAATTTGGTGTACTCTTGACTCCTTGCCATACTAAAACAGTAAAATTTTCCTTTAACTACCAGGAAAACTGATTTATAATGTTAATGACACTTTCTAAAATTAATAGACCATAAGCCAATGTTGACATAATATGTATTTCTAATTTTAATTTATAATCAACAGGTAGACCATGTAAATAAATATGATAATTTTGGCCCACTGAGGATTGCAGATTTTGAGTTCAATCTTCATTTCAACAAGCAGAGATAATACTGTGGGGATCATTGACTTCAGAACATTAGCTTTAAAAAACGAATATGGAAATTCCAAGGGAATGGGTAATTCTTGTTTTGTCTAGTCCCCAACATAAATAGACTTTTGTTGTGAAATCATATGTTTTGCTAATTCTTGAGGAAAAATAACAGTAAGAGAAAATAAAGGATCCAAATTTATAAATCGTGTGTCACATTTTTCTCACGGCCTTTCTAATGTAGGAAGGCCCAGAATGAGCATCAGAGTTTAATGTTGAAAATCATATGACAATTTCAGGTGAAAATACCTGGGCTCTTTCTTTTGACGGAAAATCGTTATGCTCCAGACATGACAGTGGAAGAAGTCTTCACTTAATCAGATGCCCATCACGTCACTGTAAATAAAGTGGCAGTTATCTTGGGGCTTATTGAAGGGCTCTGCCCTGTTGAAATTAAAAGTCATTCGTGATGAGCGGACTAGCCTGAGTAACTTCTTACTAAATTCCAGGGCTCTTTATTTTCCAGTCATCATTGCAGGTGTGCTATTTTTCTCTAACGAATCCAGTGGAGCAAGGCAGCTAGTCTACAGCTGCAGTCCAGTCGCTGAAGAGTGAAAGGTATAGATTTGTCTTCTAGACATACCAAATTATGATAAGAAATCCCGATTTGCTTCTTTGAAAAGAAAAAAGAATCTCTCATTTAAGAAAGCCATGGTTAACCCAGTGAAGCTTGCTAAAATGTGTTAGAGAATAATAAAGTGAACTTTATTAAAAGGCACCCTTGGGAGCAATCCCATCATGCTCTGCAGCTGAGAGCAGCAGAAATTCTTGCCCAGCCCTGCCTGTCTTCTTATACTTAGATTTTTATAGAATGCCAGTTTACAGAAAGGATGGGGCAGATGGAGCTGCCGTCCTCTTCCTTTGGGTTTGCAGTCACCTTTTCAAATGACTAATTAATTCATTGGTTCACTCAGGACATTTGGAATCCAGGTTTCCTTGTGTTTTCATCAATTCATGCAGAGGTTCATGCCTCAATTATGATCATTGCAAATCAATTACTTGTAATAGTACTCAATATTCATTAAGTGTGTGGTTGATACAGTGTGTACCAAGCACCGCTCATCTTCTCATTCTCATAGCAGTTAAGCAAGGTAGTCACATTTTTATTATCATTGTCTTGGATGAAACTGGAACTCGGATTGGATATTTTAAGCTCTTTTGTACCATGTGAAGTATCTAGTTGTGAACCTGGTGGACTGCAAAGTCAGAGCCTGTTGCAACTGGTTTACTGTTAAGATCCTCTAGTGAATTGTGCTAGCTCCTCTGTTATTCAATGGAGGGACATTGGTACTATAGCACAACTACGTGAATATTTTCCCATGAAGGTCCATCTACTCAAAACTGTGTGCAGGGGGGCTTGTAAGACAGCATAGCTAATGAAGGAATGGGTGACTCCAGCCAAAGATGTTACCATCAGGCAGAAGTAGCAAATGACATAAATTGTATAGCTCATTTTTGGCTTCCCTATGCTATGTACAATTGAGCAAGACATTGAAAACAAGCTCACTTTGGGGTGTTTTTTCATTATGTTCTGATCCACTTTGTCTTTATAAAAGTGTTTTGAGTCTGATCTGTCGCTCAGTACTGCAAACTTCTGGTTTCCTCTCTCCATGCTCTACCAAAAAGGTTGAGGCTTATGGATTCCAGGGGTTAGGCTTTCAATCCTTCTCTTATATATGGGCAGCTTTCCTTCTTTTAGTTTAACTTGCAATGTTGTTATATTTTCCAACTATAAACTTATTTTCTTACTGGCACTTTTCACCTTTTGAAAATGGAAATGTTCCATGTGGCTGAAGAATGTCAGGAAGTGAAACATTTGGGAAGAATTATATAGAATGCAGTCACTCTGGATCTTCATCATTTTAACCAACAAGAGCCAAGCAAGAAAACAGGCACAGGATGGAATGTGCCAAAAGTGTAGGGTTTCAGAATATTTATAGCAGTATGTGATTTTGAATTGCCATGACTGCACAGCTCTAACAGGTCTTATGTCCAAATGCCTAAAATGTAGTTGAAGGATAAGAGTATTAGGGGTTTATTTTAGATGATAATACATCTAAAATATTTGAAGAATAGCTTAGAAATATTTCAAAGCCTTTTGTGATATAATGTTAAGACTTAAAATAGCTTAAACTAATATGCATGGTTCCAAAGTATAACTTATATTAATTAACACAATACTGATCTTCAAACTACAATAGTTTTGGAGTGTTTGGAGGTGACAAATGTTTTTCCTTAAAGTATTTTAAACCACATATCTGTGATATATTAAGGCTCTGAGAAAGGTTTGTGCAAAAAATGTTCAAGGTTGCTCTTTGCATTTTAGAAAATCTCTTGTGGTGGAATGAAGCTAGACATGAGGTTAGGTTTATTTAGATATATAACAACTATGAGACTAGAACTGGATTCCCTGTCCAAAGCAGTAAGTTCAACTGGAAGTTAATGGTGGTCAGACTCCTACCAATATGGTATAATAGAGTCAGGCATTGACCGACTGAGATATGTCTGATTTTATTAATAAAGGGAAGCCTTTATTGGGGAATCTTTTGACCAACTATCACAGAGAAGTTCAAAAACACAGAAGGGAACATTAAAGAAACTCATTTCAAAGCAGCAAGTCATCAAACACCTACCTTACCAACTGTGATATTAGAGCCAAGCTCAGCCGCTCCTTCACAGTTTTTTCATTGTCCATTACCTAAAATATCCCCAGCTACACTTGAGTAGATAAATATTTAAAGAGCATTAAATGAGGACCTGGAATAACAGAACTGGAGATATGGCCCAGAGGTTACACATACTCACTCTTCTTGCAGAGGACAAGAGTTCCATCTCCAGAACTCATAAGACAGCTCACAACAGTTTTTAACTATGGTTCCCCCTTTTTTCAGCCATCTTTGCAAATCTCCCCTGAAGTGTGTATTTTCAAAACCACAGTCAAAAAGGTATTTATAATGAAGTACAGAAGGCATTCCTAGTCTTATACCGCATATTGGCAGTTGAAAGAGTATTATGCAAATGGCTATATTTTAATAGCTTAAATTAGCTGAGAGAAGCTTTCAGACAGTTCCACATAGACAAGAGATGTCCTGAGTTTCCAGAAAGTCATTTTATATTCAACTATCTATGTCTCAGGTGCTTATAAACAAGTGAAGAAACCAGTACCCAGAAACAAACTAGATTATCAGAAGGTTGCAGAACATTAATGATAAAGTTACTTCAATGTACCAAGATAAGGATCAGGAATATAAGCTACAATGCCAATGTTTCACTTACACTTTGTATTTTGGGGGAGGAAATAGTTTACTAACACATTTAGAAATGCACAATGCTCCAATGCTGTTACTGAACCAACTTTCCAGGAATGAAAAACATGTTGTTTATTATTACATTTGTTTTGTTGCAAGCTTCCAATGTGGTTGATTTTATGCCTGCAGCACAGCTCACTAAATTCTTGAGTTATTATTACAAGCTCGGAAGGGTTGGGCCACTATCGTTAATGAGATATCTACAGAGCAAGGAAACATAATGAAGTTATGGATAGAGAGTGCATAGTAGGAAACTTCTTGAATGGAACACAGAAGTCCGGCTTTATTACCCTTGAGAGAACCTCTCAAGCCAGAGCCCTGTTCCCAGGTCCTACGGAGACATGACATTAAATAGATTTCCACATCATGTATTTGGGTACCTAGACATAAACAGAAGCCCAATAACCAGACTAAAGCCTAAAATTAAGTTGCTTAGATTTGATAAAATGTCTAATTATATATAAAAAATCAAACAATATTAATTAGACATCATAAAAGATGTTATTGTTGAGGTAGCATACCCATGAACTATAAATTCACTGCCCCAATGCAAATATAATTATGTACAAAAGAAACAGGCATAACTTGTAAAGATTTTAAGATTGACTTATACAATAGGAAATTTTTATATTTTCACTATTATTTATATAATTTCCCTTTAAATTTTGGTCCTTCAATCAGTCTTTAGTGTGGGCTAATGACTTGTTTACTTGATTTTACTGTTGTAGGAGGCAGCTTGTTTGTTCCCGGCTGCCCAGGCTTCCAAAATAATTACGCAGAAACTATATTGTTTGCAATATTCTTTAACCAATAGCTTAAGCATATGTCTAGCTTGCTCTTATATCCTAAACTAACCCATCTCCATTGATCTGTATATTGTCATGTGGCTGCGGCTTACAAGATAAAGTTCCATCCAGCCTCTGTCTCTGGCGGGGCTACATGGCATTTCCTGACTCCACCTTCCTTTTCCCAGCATTCAGTTTAGTTTTACCTGTCTACCTCTATTTTGTCCTGCACAGGCCTAAGACAGTTTCTTTATTAACCAATGGTATTCACAGCATACAAAGGGGAATCTCACATCATTTTACTTTAACTATTTCAATATATTGTAAGCATTTTAACATAGTTTAACATTAAAACTCATGAATATTAGTTTTTCAAGTAATAACTTTATAATGAAAATATGACTTCCCATTTACTTTGCCGATTTCTTCATCATTTAAATGTGATAGACTCTAAGCTCTATTATCGTATGTGATGTGAGATTTATAAATTAATTTTGATGTTCCTATAATATTATAGGAAAGCTTTAGTTATGATGAATACAATAAAAGAATGGGATGTGAGACTTCATCTTCTAACACACACATACACACACACACATGCACCCACACTTACACAGTGGACTAGGGATAGGATCCATTATTGTATATCCACGTGAGTAGGTATACTTTAGGAAGAATAAATCTGAAAGTTATAGAAAAATGAAGAAACAAAGAAAGCAGGTAGATAGACTGCAAAAGTTGGTTTGTAAATCACTCATTGATGTCTCTGGATATGTTTTCCCTATAACAACAACACAGTCCAAACCTGCAGTTTAAAAAATCCTACCTGTAGTGAAACGTTTGCAATTTGCAATAAAGCATACAAATACTTTCCAGTTGCAACAAAATTCCTTTCTTACCAAACTAAGATCTACCATATGACCTCTGGTAAAATCCTGTGGTAACTACTCCTAAAGACAATTTCTTTTTTTAACTGAAAATATATTTTATATAATATATTCTGATTACAATTTCCCCCCCCACCTCCCCCCAGATCTTCCCCCACTTCCTTACATCCCCACCCACCCAAATCCACACTCTTTTTCACTCTTTCATTAGAATACAAACAGGCATCTAAAAAGGTAAAGTAATAAAATAAAGTAACAAAATAAAAACAAACAAGAATAAGATAAAACAAACCAACAGGAAGAAGAGACAAAGAAAAAGGTCAAAAAACACAGACACAGAGACACACACATTTGCAAACAGAAACCCATAAAAAACAAAACCGGAAACTGTAACATATAAACAAAATATCTGTAAAAAGAAAAAAAACTTAGTTTACTTTCAGTTGGCTCTTTACTGCTGGTCACAGGGCCTATACCAATTGAAATGCCACTGGAAGACACTAATTTTCCTTTGAGCAGTTATCAATTGTAGATAGCTCCCGACTAATGGGTTGGGATTGTGTCTTCATATCATCATTTGGTGTAGAGAGGAGCAGCCAGCTGCTTCCCGCCGCCCAGCTCCCAGCCATTCCCGGCTAGCTTTACCCAAGATAATTACATGGAAACTGTATCCTTTTAAACACTGCTTGGGCCATTATATCTAGCCTCTTACTCACTAACTCTCACATATTGATTAACCCATTTCTATTAATCTGTGTAGCACCACAAGATGGTGGCTTACCAGGAAAGATTCTAGCCTATGTCCATCTTGGGCCAGAACTTCATCACGTCTGACTGAATCTGCTTCTTTCTCACAGCATTCTGTTCTGTCTACTCTGCCTGTCTAAGCTGCTGTCCTATCAAAAGGCCAAGGCTGTTTCTTTATTAACCAATGAAAGTAACCCATACACAGAAGACCCTCCCACATCAATTTGGACCCCATCTCACTTAGTGTGTGCATGACCTATGCATGCTTCCTCAATCTCTTTGAGTTCATACTCCATCAGTCTAGCTGAACCTAGAAGACCTTGTTTTTCTTTCGTGTCTTCTATCCGCTCTGGTTTTTAAAATCCCTCGGCCTTCTCTTCACAGAGCCTGGACAGGAGAAATTGAATGGAGATATCTCACTAAGGACTAAGTCTTCTAAGGTCTCTCAGTCTCTGCACATTGTCCACTTGTGGGTCTTTGTGTTTGTTACTGTATACTGCAGATGGAAGCTTCTCTGATGATGGCTGAGCAAGATACTGATCTATGAGCAGAATATGTCATTAAGAATCATTTTATGGCTATTTTATTTCTTTAAGGCAGTTTATTGAAAGTGTTTGTCTTTTCAAGATAAGGTTTAGGGACTTTTTGTAAGCACACTGAATACTTACGTTAAACTTTAACTCATTCTAGTTCTCCACAACCCTATAGTTTCTATACAAATATTTCTACAAGGCTGTCAACATAGAGTAGTAACTTGATTTTGTTAAATGCATAAATGCATAAAAAATATATAATCATTTCATCTCACCTTCAGTATGAATCACAAGGTTATGTTGTATCACAGTTTCCAGATTAGTAAAATAGAATAAAACTCACAAAACAGGTAGCTGAAAGCCTGAGACCTTCTGCCTTCCCTCCCATGATCCATGAAGAATGAAAATTTAAAAAAAGGGGGGGGTGGAATTCTCCTCAATACAATTCCTTATTGTGTTAAATTGGTGGGTGAATGAAGAGAAAATGCCTTATAAATAAAACTTGTCTTTTAGAATTAATTCTCTACCTTTCTACACAATTTATGGCAGTGTAACACAGTATTAACAGCAGCTACATCCTCAGCTGCAAGGCCAATAGTCTCTAGTGTTCTTTGCTGCAGTTGCTTGCATGGTAAGCCACAGATGACCTAAAAAACAGATACTTCTCTGTGACCTCTCCACAATGAGTGTGCTGTGGCCCAAAACTACCTGATGGGTTGGTTTAGTAGCACCAACACTTTTATTGTGATAAAGAGTTTCCTTGGGCTGTTTCTTTATATTTTATATGCGTTAATTTGCTGAATGTGAGATTTCTGTTCAGCATGTTCAGCCAGGCTGAATGAATGTTTCTTGGGTATCTAGTAGTCAGATATCCACAATAGCCATGTGAGGAAAAATTCGTCAATTATGCTGAGATATGTGGTTTTCAAATACCTGGAGTTCAGATATTATCCTACAAAGGGAATCTTTAAAGTTCTTAGATATAGAGAATCTAAAGAAAGAACCATTCTCACTAGTGATATAGATCACAGGCAAAGGAACATTAAAAAGTAAAAGTGTGATTTAAAACTTTACCTTTTATTTTCCACTTCTAGGCTTCCCCTCCCCACTCTTACATACCTATCTTTACCCAATGATTCTCCTCTGTTGTACACTGGAACAGCTTGGCAGAGGATTTTCTTTTTAATTTTTTTTTATTAAAAATTTCTGCCTCCTCCCCACCTCCCATTTCTCTCCCCCTCCCCCTCTCCCCACTCCCCATGCCCCCCCTTCCCTCCCCCTCCCTCTCCAGTCCAAAGAANCAGTCAGGGTTCCCTGCCCTGTGGGCAGTCCAAGATCCTTCCCCCTCCATCCAGGTCTAGGAAGGTGAGCATCCAAACAGGCTAGGCTCCCACAAAGCCAGAACATGCAGTAGGATCAAAACTCAGTGCTGTTGTCCTTGGCTTCTCAGCAGCCCTCATTGTCCACCATATTCAGGGAGTCCGGTTTTATTCCATGCTTTTTCAGTCCCAGTCCAGCAAAGAGGATTTTTATTAGTAAAATAAGATCATAAGTTGTTCCTGTTTGAGGGGTGCAGAAGGGCAGACCTTCGCATAGACTCAGATGGAAGCAGAGGTGCCGTTCCAAACCTTTAGTGTTTTAAGTTCTAAAATCTGGAGTGATTCAAAACAGTCTCCACGTGCAGAGTCAGTTACAGAATCTAAAATGATCAGTGAAGATATCTGTGCTTTCAGACTTGCTTAACATGTTTCTTTTGCAAAACCATTACCATGGATTCCAAAGTTGCACAGAGCCCCCAGTTACCCATAAAAGCAACATTTGGCCAGAGTACAAATTCACCACCAGCATTCTGGCATATGAGGATTAATATTTCTCATCATAAAGTAATATCCATTGAAATATTTACTCTGCTTCGCTGATATCTCAGCCCTAGCTTAGCCTGGCTTTTGAATATTGTTGGGAGGATTTGTTTTTCAGCCGTCAGCAGCATGGACCCTTGTTTATTCTATAAAGCTTAATCTCCAAACTCTGTTGGTAAAAATAGAATTCTACATTTCTAATAATTAAGAGGACTACATTGAACATCATCTTTTGGTTTCTGAAGAATCCACATAAGCAAAGCAAAAAAAATATCAATCACAAAAAGACTCCCAACTAGGTTTATGTAGCTGTAAAATGGATAATAATGTTCTTTGATCATTGCTTTAATCAACTCTTCTTTTTAACAATAAAGTAGAAAAATAGCTGAAATGTTCAACTAGAAGAACTGTTATGACAGTTAGTCAAAATGATAGCCAGGGCACAACCAAGTGGCTTTGTGTAAATATATTAGATGACCAGTAAGAAACTGGAAAGGCCTTCTTTCCCATTATTTTGTATCTGTTTTGGGTCAGATTGTTAAGGCATAGCTCTCATCTGTGTAGTTTTATGTAACAGAAAGTATACATGTTTTACCACTGTTTTAATGTGTTTCCACCCCCAAATCCACATGCTGAAATCTAACCCGCAGTGTAACAAAGTTAAGTGGCGTGTTTGAGAGTCAATTAAATCATAGGCTTTCATCTGTTTGACTATCCAAGCGAGGGCCTTGATGATAGAGGTTTGAAGGAGCCTGTTTGCCCTTCTGCCAAGTGAGGACAGAGAAACTGCTCTCTACCAGACAGCAAATCTACTCTGGATTTGATCATAGCTTCCCAACCTACTGTACACAATAAGCTTCTGGGTTTTCTTATTGTGATTTGAGTTTGGAGGTTTTGTTTTGGAGACAATGTCTTTCTATAGCCTTCAATTCAAAGCAATCTCCTTCCAAAGTGTTAGGATCAAAGATGTGAGCCATTGTACCCAGACTAAATTTCTGTTGCTTACTAATTTCCTAGTCTAGCGCATTTTATATAGCGGCCCCAACACACTAAAATGTCCCCAAAAGTCCTCTCATGTCTCCTTGTCATTAATGTTTCTTTGCCTGTACACTCATTCAGCAATAGCTGGTCACTGTCTCTATTAGTTTTTATCTTTCAGATTGTCATGTCGATCATAGCGGACATAGCCCCTGACTCTGGCGTTATTTTTGCTTAGGAAAATACATTTGAGAGGCAGGGCGTGTAATGGCTAGGTGGGAGTGCTTCTACGGCAGGCCTTAGATGTTTTTTTTGGAGAACACGGCTCAGAAGAGCGGTGCTGAGTCAGATCATCCTCCAGGCGAGCATTCTGTCAATGTCACCAGACAGAAAGGAGCACAGCACAAAGGAAACCTGGAGAGGCTTCAGCCTCACCAGACAAAGCAAGACATTTTCTGTCAAACGCTTCTGAGGGAGAGGGAGGCCCTGTGCTGTGAAGAACTGTATCAAGTTAATATGGGACTAGGACCACCGTCAGGCTACGGGCAGTTCCCAACCAGAAGTTAGATGTAACACATGTTTGAATTTTTCCTTTTGTAAAATTGTTTCACGTAATATATTTTATATATATTTCATGTTTCCCCCTCCCCCAACTCCTCCCAATCTTCTCCACCTCTCTACCACTTCTACTTCATAGCCTTTCTCTCTCTCAATATCAAACATGAAAATCAAAGCAAAAAATTAATTAGTTAAAAATTGTCCAACCCCCCCCCCCATCAACAGTCAAAACAAATAAAAAAAAATGGAGTTGATTTTGTGTTAGCCAACTGCTCCTACTCCGGTCATGGGTCCTACCCTGGAATATGGTAGATAGTACCCCGTGTACTCCATCAGAGAAAACTGGTTTTCCCTTTGCCAGAAGGCAGCAATCACAAATAGGGGCAGGACCCTGTGTCTGAGTGCCCTTCTTTGTGTGGGAACCTGCCTGGTTGAGCCTATTGAGGTCTTGTGCATGCTGCCCCAGCATCTCTAAGTTCATGCATCTATCAGTCCTGCTGGGTATACAAGACCCTGTTTCCGTGCCGTCACCCGTTGACTCTGGCATTTATAATAATTCTGCCTCCTCTTCTGCATCGTTCTCTGAGCCTTCAGTGGTGGAGTTTGATGAAGTCATTCCATTTAGAGTTGAGTACTCCAAACTCTCTCACTCTCTGAACATTATCCAGCTGCCTCTGTGTTGATTCCCATCTCCTGTGAGAGGTGTCTCTGACGATGCCTGCATAGCAATATCTTATTAAGAGTCAAGCTTTTGCTGTCTTTCTTAACCAGAACAATAGTATTTGGTTTTCCCCTGGATCCATAACATATCTACTCTCAGGTCCTTACACACAGAGGTAGGCAATAAACCTGTATTTTAAAGAATTGAGAGAGCTTGACATAATTTGGCCTCGAACCTGCAATAATTTTACTTTCCATGATTGCTTTGATATGTTTGTGCAACATGAAATTTTGCATATAGGTGTGGCTTTTTTTCTGACAACTTTGATCCATGGTTTCCTGTTGACCAGACATCAGAGTTTACATGTTCTACAGATTTTTCTCATGTCTCCTGGTGCTGGTCTCATTCTTGGGCTCTGGTACAGTTCAGGGCACATTGAGGGAGTTAGAGCACATTCTCCAGGAAAGAAAACTAGTAAAGCCTTTAAGGAAGAAAGCATTAAATCATATCATATCTGCTGCTAATTGTGATCTAGGTCTTATTTTTCATCAGATCTTTGTTCTGTTTTTTCCTTTGTAGCTAACTTACATTTGCATATGACATACAATAGAAGTATTATACCTGCAGTTGAAATAAGCATGAACACCACAGAGCGGGAAGGGATATAGGCACTGTGTGTAGGACAC
The DNA here is from genome assembly GCF_014885135.2 of Alexandromys fortis. NCBI lineage: Eukaryota > Metazoa > Chordata > Mammalia > Rodentia > Cricetidae > Alexandromys > Alexandromys fortis. Next base: position 634,884 of record NW_026068102.1, read on the forward strand.
AGACATTTGAAAAACGTGAAGTGTTAAACGTGTAACTTTTAACTCAAAACATTGAATTTTGAACTTAGGAGCTTTAATAATTTTTTAATTAAAACTGTTTATATTTATATAATTTTCTTTAAGTTTTAACTCTCATAAAATTCTTTTTATAACATATTTTTCCTAGCTTTGTCTATTTCTATTTTGACACAATCCTTTACCTTATAACAAACTATTATTTTATCAGATAAGTGCTTTTTATCCAAAAATATTTCCTTTTTATTTAACCTTCTTTATTAAAAATATAATTAAAATCTACAAGTTCACATTTTTCTTACTTGATGATTCCTTTCTGTTTTATTTTTATTTACAAACAAGAAAACTCAGGGAACGAAGAAAATATCCATATTATGGCCTACACTTTGACTTACATTTTATGTCAAATATTTAACAGAAATACATGTAGAGACATGTTAGACTTAAAGGTACACAGATTTGTTATGAGTTCAAACATATTATAAAAAGAAATCACATTTGAGATGTAATGAAGTACATTAAGATCATCTGTAAAACTCAAGATGTCTTTACACAAGTTAAGTTGTTTAGTTAACCATTTTTTCTTTCGGGGATTTTGAGTCCTATCTTATCCAGGCTTGGCTAAGGATCTCTCTTGTTTGTAAGGCAGTGTCTATCAAAAGTCACCTTAAAACGTTTGCACACATATGCATACAAATACACACATATTAAAATTAGCTTGTGCCACGTTTTGCACTAAATAAATTTTAAGGCATTTATAAATGAAGCAACCACATATTTTTATTTAGTCCTTCCTTAGGACACAAAAATGACACAAATATATGAAAGCATTTACTATGAACATATACAACATTAACCAGCAAACAAAATGATAATTACAGGAAAACAATTGAGGACTCTGTAACAAGAAATTCAAAGAACATGGAATATGATTACTCTTATTCAGATAATCACCATAATAAAAAGACAAATAGAGGATTATATCTCTAAGTATAGAAGGGCACAGTGAAGGCAAAAGTCAGAAAATGAAGTATGTTGTGAGTTTCAAAACAAAAGAGTAGGCCAGTTAATTTTAGTAGGAAGTCTTTTAATGAATAGGAGATAATTGCTTCTTGACTCCTGTGTCTAAAGTTCACAAGCAAGTGTAAGGGAGCAGTGTGCCCTAGGCAGGCAGCCTGAACATTTGGTGAGGACGTTAAGAACATCATTGTTAAACAGATGTGTGTCTGAGGGCACTTCACTTGTTACAGAGAAGCCAAAGGGAGTCTGATTATTAATCACTTTTTAGAATATATCTGGGGGGGGGGGAATCAGCTGTGAGGGAAAGAGGAGACTCATACACTGGAGAAACCCCAATCGTGGCCTGTTTTATAGACCTCTCAGATCAATAAGTCTGACCAGGAAGAGCAGCAGATACACATGGTTAGTAACGTGCTTGCACCCCCATGCAGTGAGTACAGAAACCGGTGGAGAAAGCAGCAGGGATTGGGAGTGCCAGGTCAGGAAGAGAAAGGAGAGAGAAAAGGAGCCAGTGCTTGAAATGCTGGGGAAGTTCCCAGAAGGCTTAGTGGGGGCGCGAAGACTGTACCCTGATCTTAGAGAAGGGCCAAAGGAACTCAGCTTGCAGGTCAATTGGGTGGATCACACAAGCACCGGAATGAAGGGCGCCAAAGGTGGCAAGGAAATCAGACAAACATTTCCTCGAGAGGCAGAAGCTCTGCACTGTGAGGAAGCAGGCTTTAATGATGCAATCTGGGCTATGTAATTTTGTGCTATAAGTCAAGTTTTCCTGTTAAGGTCAGTTCCCAAAAAAAAAAAAAAAAAAAAAAAAAAAAAAAAAAAAAAAAAAAACACACACACACACACACAGAGGAAAGGCTAGCTAGCTAAGGTGCCCATCAGCACACCAAATCACACACTGGCCACCAGACTCACTCAGCATCTGTGGGCGCTTTCAACACTCTTCCAGCCTATACCTCTGAGCCCAAGGGCTTAGCCTCCCTTTCCCAGCTTCTATTTGCTAAATAACCTTGCCACCCATTCGCTTTCTTGGTTCTCTTTCTTTGCCCTCTTCTCTCTGTCTCTCTCTTTCTCTCGTTCTCTATCTCTCTCCCCTTCCCTCCTTCCATCTGTCCCTCCATTCCTCTTCTTCCTTCTCTCTTCTCTTCTCTTCTCTTCTCTTCTCTTCTCTTCTCTTCTCTTCTCTTCTCTTCTCTTCTCTTCTCTTTCTCTTCTCTCCTCAAACATACCTTGTAGCAGTCATGTCCTTATTTTCTTTCTGTTACCAGGTGACAGAGGAACAAAAGAATCCGGTTTTTGTCAGAGCAGGGAAGGGAAAAAGCTTTCACAAGTTGCATTGGACAAGTCTAAGAGGTCTGGATTCTGACATGCAGAATTCCCTGCGTTTGATCCCCAGGACCAGAAAACCAAAACATACATTTGAGACATAGCCATATTTTATCAGTATTAGCAGTAATATTTTGATTATTGTTTTGTTAACTAAGTAGTATTCCAGGAATGGATACATCACAACTAGTGTTCTCACTCACCAGTAGAAAGAGTTAGATTGGTTTCATTGAGATCATGAGTTAAAGTTCTTAGAAATTTCTGAATATATATTATTGAAAAGAACATCTTTTTTTTTCTCTCTTGGGTAGCTGCCTTTTGTAGGAGTGGTAGGCTTGGCCTTCACACACACTTGCACTTCCGTGTGTTTAACTTTATCAGACATGGAAAACTGTTTAGACATGTAGGTGCAACATCAGTAGTGACACCAGCAGCTATGTGTGAAGTCTGATTCCTCCTCCCTTTTCCAAGGGCTAGCAGTATCCTTGTTGATATTCCATGTGATCACTTATTAGCCTTGTAAATGGACTGAATCCATGTCTAGACACATAGATTTAAGGAAGAGATTTGGTTTCTCTGACATCTCTCTAAATATCACATTCAACCATTTCCCCTTTAGCTCATGAAAATGGCCTTTTGTACCTGGTAGCATTGTGAAATACTGGCACATCTGCACTGTGTTCCTCAAAGAGACTTTCTAGGAACCAGTACGTATTACTGCAAACCCAGACATTTATGTCAGTGAGCTATGGTCTACTCCACAGCTGGAAAAGCAGAAGCCCCTGGCACCCTCTGGGTTAGAAGAATCAGATTTCGATGCTCTGTGTTCTATGAGATGGAAGTACTCCTTTGACTGAAGCTCATCCCACAGGATAGACATAAAGAGTTATCACGTTCCTAGGTATTTTTTAAGAACCCTTATTATTTCCTTCGTCTGCAAAGATGTAGGAAATTTGGCCTCCCATTAACATTTTCAAACATCTCATAACAATGGAGAACTATGAGACTCAGATCCTAACAGAAAGTTTCAAAATTATCAATTTAGTGTCAATGTTGTGTTCTTAACACCAATTTGGGTTAAATTGAAATTTGCTCCCTTGGCAGTATATTTCAAATGTCGTAACACATCACTTCAAAATAATAAAACAGATAAGGATTTTTAACATGACATAAGGCATTAATGCAGCTGGTGAAGATTATTTAATATTATCCAATTTCCAGAACAGTCAAATTTCACTGCTTTGGACTGGATATATCTCTTACATTTCCTCCCTTTTTAAAACAGACAGTTGCTTATCGATGAGGTGTTTCTCTCATTTCATGCTCCTGGTTTTATGAAATATATTCCACTCCCAGTCCCTCTGTGTCTCTTACTTGCTTTTACCAATTAAAAGAATGGGACAAGGAGGTAATTTGAAAAGTACACTTCTTCTGTCATGTTCCAAGGTGTTCCCTTCAACTGGATTCCAAGCAATAGGACATAAGCAGAAAAAATAGATGTGTTTCTGCTCTTGACTGTGATTTTCAGTTCAGTAAAGGTCAAGAATGAGTCCCTTCCCAGCCACTGCTCAGGGTTCTGTGGCAGAATTTTTTGATCTTGTTCAGTTACCACATCTTCTGCTTTGCTTTCTTCCTTGGATCTCTCTATACGAAGCAGACAAATCCTGTGTCTTGGGCAAATGATGGCCACCATGTCAGTCCCGGGTTCTCATTCTTGACAAAATCCTTTCCTGGTTTTACAGGATGCTTCCCCTATAATCTACTCATCACAAATCCCCACTTTAATAGACCACCTAAAACTATCTACCCTCTTAATTACTCCATACTTTTAAATTCCCTGTCCTGTTTTCCTTTTTTGTTTGGGTAATTGCCCTATTGATCTCTGTAACTTGTTAGATTACAAATCATTTGATTAAATAAACCAAATAAAAGTAGATCTTTTACATTGCCATCTGAGCTGCCAAGAGCAGCACTGGTGTTCCAGGCCTTATAGAAGGAGCTGTTTGTTCATAGATATCGCTGTGAACCGGAAAGGGCTAAGTAAATCACGTCAGCTTGTAAAATGCTGTTTATGCGGTCACTTCCAAGTTACCCTTTCTGGGTAGTTTCAGTGAACTGCAAATTGAAACAACCCATATAAAATAATAGGTAAGTTGGTTGCATGTAGGAACTTGTGGTTTCTGGGGCAGAGGTCTCAAGTTCCAGAATCTCCATTCCTGACTTGGCCTCAACAGCACATGTCTGAATTCTACCTAGTCTCTCATCATTGCTGGAGTCCTACTTTGTGACACAACATTTGTGAGCACTTGCATGGATGCCAATGAACTTCTTGCTCATGCGATTTGAGGTCTGAGACAATGACCCCGTCCTCTAGCGTCTTTTGTCACATCTCAGTCATTGAAATTGGAGCTTTTCTTTTCTTTTGTTCATTCTCATACTGCGCCACTACTGCTAGCTTGTGTATATAAAGTGCTTTGCACTTCTTTGAGTCCTCAATACATGACAGATGTAAAGAATTCATAACATTTGATATATGTTTTTAAAGGCTTTGCTAAAACCTCAGAAAAAAATCAATAGCATGCAATAAAACAGAGCAGTCAGACAAGAGGAACGTGTTGGACAAATGAACCTCAAGCACTCTAGGCAATGTGATATTTTCTTCCATGAAAGCAAAGAAATTTAAATCATTTTTGTTGGTGTTTTTTATTCTCTAAATTTTTTTAGTGAAAAAACTTAGTCTAAATAAATCAATGCATTCCATTAATGATTAGATCTTGTGATCATGTCTGCAGATTGAGGGAACAGTAGTAGCTTTGGATGTAGCTCAGTAAAAGAACATTTGCTTAGTTCATTGTGGCCCTTGATATGATTCAATTCCTTGCCAGGAAGTGGGTAGAGAAAGGAAGAGAGGGAAAAGTTTGGGAAGGAGTTAAAAAATAATGGAAAGAGAGGAATGCAAGCAAGCTATAGTTTGCTGTTGAAATGAAAACAAAATTTATGCCCTAGCAATACTAAAGCATGCATGGGCAGCCTGTATATGACAGTTCTGTTGAACTTGTCCATATTGGGTTTCATGGTTTAAATTGATGAGGATGACTGACCAGGTCTTTATCTCAAGAATGCACAAGATCTCATTACAGATGATTTCTCATTACAGATGATTGTGAGCCACCATGTGATTGCTAGGAATTGAACTCAGGACCTTTGGAAGAAAGCAGGCAGTGCTCTTATCCACTGTACCATTTCTCCAAACCTCATAATTTGCTGGTAGTATCTCATAACATAATTTTTTTACTTGTGTTAATTCTTTTAAAAATCTCTAAAACAAACTGCAAAATATATACTATTAAATCCACTTTACAGGTGAAGAATCTTAAACAGAACAAAGCTAAGCACTTTCTTGGAGAATACTCACCTGACCACTGGGTTCACCAGACCAAACATATTCCTCCTGCTCCCAACCAAGAAGACCTTCCTTCAAGGAATTAAATGTAATTCTTCCTCCTCTGATTGACAGTTGACTCAAGACTACCTGACTATTCTAGGCATACATGGCCATCAGTAGCTTAGAAAAACCAAGGAACTTTCAAGAGAAAGATACCATATAGCCTGTCATTAGAATTGTATAGAAAAATATTGAGCTAAAAGCAAGGTGCAGACCATTATCAATCCCCCTAACAATCATTATTAGAACTTAGCTTAAAAAACCTCTATGCCTCAAGGTCCAAATCAGGAGCACAAGGAGAGAGAGCACAAGCAAGGAACTCAGGACTGCAGGGGGGCACCCACACACTGAGACAATGGGGATGTCCTATCGGGAGCTCACCAAGGCCAGCTGGCCTGGGTCTGAAAAAGCCTGGGTTAAAACAGGTCTCGCTGAACATAGTGGACAATGAGGACTACTGAGACCACAAGAACAATGGCAATGGGTTTTTGATCCTACTGAACCTATTGGTTTAGTGGGAGCCTAGGCAGTTTCGTGGATGCTCACCTTACTAGACCTGGATGGAGGTGGGTGGTCCTTGGACTTCCCACAGGGCAGAGAACCCTGATTGCTATTTGGGCTGACGAGGGAGGGGGACTTGATTGGGGGAGGGGGAGGGAAAGGGGAGACGGCAGTGGGGAAGAGACAGAAATCTTTAATTAATTAATAAATAAATTAATTAATTAATTAAAAAAGAAGCGCTTAAGGGTTAAGGGTACTCAAGTTGTAAAGTTGCTCACTCAAAAAAAAAAAAAAAAAAAAAAACTCTATGCATCCTGAAAACTTGATTACAGCAAAGTGGCTGTCTTTTCAAGATAACATCTTACATCAAAGTTTCATTGAATCATAATATAATTTAGGTAACTGTCTAGTCAGAACCAGAAAACAAAAGCCCTCTTAGTATTTAAACAGAGGACTGGTACAAAGTTCTAAAGCCAGCACTATATTCTGAAGGCATGAAAACATTGGCTCTCTAGAGTCAACCCTTGAGGGTCCAAGGCTTTCTGTGGTCATATAGCTCATAAGAGTTCAAATATCCTGATTTAAGCTATATCATCTCACATACAAAAATGTGTATTTAGTATACTGAAATTACCAAACCTCTGGTGTTAATCAGATATAAGAACAGGAAGCTGTAGTCTCCTTTGGTTCAAGCCTCTCTACAGTAAGGCCTTATACCCATCATCTAGTTGAGAAGATTTCTAACTAATGTCTCAGCGTGGTAAATATCTTCCAGTGTCCTCTAGCGTCTGACCAAATGTAGATCACAATCTCTTTTCATTGTTCTAATGTAAATCAAAGAAAGACTAAAAATGTGAAGTATAAACACATGAAAAAGCCTCCGTTAGGACCATGAACTCAACTGAGCAGAGTTCATGGGGCCTCACAGAGACTGAAGGAACAATCCAGAATCTACATGGGTCTTCTGCACTTATGTTATGGTTATTGTTTTTGTGTTTGGAGGAAGACTCCTGACAGTGGATGTTGAGGGTTTCTCTGACACTTTTGCCTGCTCTTGGGACCCCTTACTTTCTACTTGGTTGCCTCACCCAGACCTGATGTGAGGATTTGTGACAAGTCTTACTGTGTTTTGCTGTGATATGTTTGGTTGAAGTCCTTGAGAGGCCTGCTGTTTTCTGGAGGCAGGGAACAGGAGTGAGCAATTGGGGGAGTAGATCTGAAGGAGAGGAAAAGTTGGGCCTACTGGAAGGTTTGGAGGAAGGGGAAGGTAAAGTCAGGAGAGGCTGTATGAGAGAAAAATAAAGTTTAAAAAAACAGACAGAGAAAGAAAAATAGAGGAAGGAAGGAAGGAAGGAAGGAAGGAAGGAAGGAAGGAAGGAAGGAGGGAGGGAGGGAGGGAGGGAGGGAGGGAGGGAGGAAGGAAAGTGGAAAGAAGTAAAGAAGGAAGGAGGAACGAAGAAAGGAAGAAGGAAAGAGAGCTCGTCCAACTTTCCTTGTCACCACTACAGTTTCTTTTGTTAATACGTAACCTTTGATAATACTTTTTTAATCACCATTTTGTGTTAGCTAAAAAATTTGTGTTAGCAAATTAGCATGTCCTGATAGTGTCATTGGACATCAGATTCCATGTTTGAGACTCAAAAAGTAGATTAGTCATTAAGGAAGAATAATGGGAAAGTGAAAGAAATTTTGAGTTATAACTTACCACCCAATGGGTGGCACATTGAGGCTGAAGCAGGAGGACAGACAAGTGTATGCCTCGGATATGGAAAGAATTCAAGGCAATGCATTGAAATGATGTCTCAAAGTAAGTAAATAAGTGAATCAAGGACCCTCTGAGCCCCTCTCCACTTCAGAGCTGTTCTTTCTGGCATCAGAAAGAACCATTCTGGATCTCACATCCCTAACTTCATTATTACAAATGCTTTTTTGTAAAAGTAACATTAGAATTTAATGTTTAGTTCTAAGTAATTACTAATTTCTCTGAAAGAAGTCTAACAAATTAAATATTGAGCAATCAATCTAATTAAGTACTTCTCTAAATTAAAAAATATAGACAGATTTCAAAAATATTTATTATGTAGTAGTGAATATATAATTAGCTATTTTAAAATACTGTTGATCTGATGGACAGAACAAAATTACTTTCTATTTTAAATTACTGTAATGAACATATTGCACAGAACTAATGAATTACTCTAAGATTTCAATTAGGAAGTAAATCAAAGAATAAATCATTAAACCCATTCATTTTCTAGAAATCTAACTCAGGAGATCTTTTCACCTGCTGCTTCTACACGAGGAAACTTCAAATGTACAGGCACATCAGCCCTTCACAGAAGACTGTATATGCCCAACACTAGCCAGATAAATGCTCATAACATAGTAGAATAAGATGAAAGAAATTTAAACAATTTACGATAGTCATTCAACTCAATACTGAATACTTACTATGTGCCACCCATTATCACTTGCACTGTTCATAAGTTCAATGTGCCCACTGTCTGAGAGTTAAATTTTGGGTCTAAACAGGTTATACGCCATAAGCCCATTTCTTTTCTGCTCAGAGTGCCTCCATAACTGATGCTTACATCTATGCCTATTTCTAAATTGTGGACTTGCTTCTGCATTACTTGACTCTGTTCCTTTCCTCAGTAGATCTTTAAAACCACTGGCCAAAGGCTGGAATAACGGCTGCTCTTACAGAGGTCCTGAGTTTGTTCTCAGCACCCACATTAAGAGGCTCAAACTGCTCATATTTCAAAGTCCAGGGGATGTGATTTCCTCCTCCACCCCGAGGGCACCTGGCACATTGTCTGTAAACAAAATGGCACACACACAGATGAAACTAAGTCTTTAAAATACAAAAATAAATAAAAAGATAGAAGCAACTGAGTGTGATGAAGTGCTACAAGCCTAACTCTTCTTACATGTGGGCTGCTGTGGCAATTTCTACTGAAGATTGTTTGTACTGATGAGTTGCTTATAACTATTTTTGTTTTCAAGTTATTTTGTCTGTCTGCTTGTTTTTGAGACAGGTCCTCACTCTGTACACCAGATGTCTTGTAACTGAATATGTAAATTAGGCTAATCTCAAAATCATAGACATCAGGCAACCTCTACCTCCCAAACATTGAGATTAAAGGGGTGTACCACCGTGCCTTTTCCAACAATTAAGTTCATCATGAATAATAGGAAGCCACAAGTCTAAGGTTGCCTATGTTATCCTGGATTCTGAAGAAATGAGATCCAAAGTAAAATGGTTTTATTATAGTTTGTCTGTGTGTGCGTGCGTATGTGTGTGTGGAGGTCAATACTAAGTGTTGTACTCTGTCACTCTTATTTGAACCTAGAACTCATCAATCAGTCAGATTGGCTCACCAGCCAGCTCTGTAGATCTGCCTGTCTCTCCTCAGGCCATGGTGTATTTATAGACACAGGCTACAACTTCCAACTTCTATATGGCTTTTGAGTATCCAAACTGAGGTCTTGACTGTTGCACAGAGCCTCTTAATGACCAATCTCTCCTCCCAGTGCCTACATTTCTTTCCAAATAAGTTACTTTTTCTTTTAGCCATTATACAAAGAATTGGCTGAATAAATACTACAGTTTAAAATGTAGAAACAAATTTATATGAGCAATTTAACTACAAGAAATTGCTAAATTTTCTCTTAACTATTTTTTTTCAGGTACCCATGGTTTCCAGTATTAGGCTTCTTAATATTCCATGTCTTTCAAGCATTAAATAGACATAAAAGCACTTCTCATTCTTTCTTATAGTTAGCTTCCTTTGTTCATCCTAAATATTAACCAACATTTTCTGCAATCTTTTAAAGTCATCAGTTGTGGACTACAGAGGTGGTTCATGTTTTAAGATCATTCACTGCTCTTGCAGAGGACCTGAATTCAGTCCTTAACACCTAGATCACGCAGCTCACAACTGCTTGTAACTCTAATTGCATGGTCTCTAACACCATCTGACCTCTATGCTTACATGTGTGCACACACACACACACACACACACACACACACACACACACGCAAACCCCTCAGGTGTTTCAAAGGGGAAATTGAGAATAATGAAAAAAAAAAAAAGAATTAAGTGGAATGTGGATTGGAGGGGCAGCCTCGACAAGAATATCTTTTGCCAGAGTAGAGGCATGTGAATTTAGAAAATATTAGTAAAGAATATGAAGATACAAAATAAAATACTACAAAATAAAATAATAAAATGGAGAAACACATAGGATGGAATTCCAGTGAGTACTGAAATTTGCCCGTGTTTAATTTCCATTTGCTTAAAATACTCTTGACCCCAAAAGGTAGGAGTAAGACAAAAAAAAAAAAAAGAAAAAGAAACCTGCATTAATATGATACAAGGAAATGAACAGACCAGTTGAAAGTCATGGGCTACATCCACAGCTGAACATTCTGTTGCTAGCACAAAACAAGTCAAGATTACAATCTAGACCAAAGAATTCTTTAGGAAAACCACTCCCTTGGTGGAATCCAAAGTTATCTCCATAAAGGAACTTGACCCTTAGTTGGATCCTTAGACTTTTGTTTGAGGTAGGAACACACCTGCTTTTCTATTCCTGAAGTGCAATTTCTGGCCACTAGACACACCTGTTGACAATAACCTTGAGAGAGCAGAACTCTCTAGCCTAAATCTAGGTTGGACCTTTCTTTAAGGTAGAAACACAATAACCTTGAAGGAATAGAAGTTCCAACTCTCTGACCTTTGGTCCAAGTGGAAATATGCTCACATTTTCAGGCCTCCACAGTTATATATATTTGGGATTAAATATATATTATATAATATTATATTATAATTATATTATATAAACACATTATATTATAATATATTATATTATATTTAATTATAAATAATTATATTGAAATATAAATATATTATAATAAATAATATGATATAAATTATATATATATCTTCTAGAATGGCCCATACAACCTCTTTCAAAGATCTTTAGTATTATGTGTGTGTGTACTTGTGGAGTTTAACAGAGTTGTGCTGTAATTAGGGAACAATGCTTCTCCCAGATGCCATAGGCTATCAGATAAAAGGCCCAGTATCCAGATGGGTTATCTCTTTTCAAGAGTTAGTCAGTGAGCGCCTACAGATCTCCACACATTATATGCTATTGCTATTGATCCTAGTTATGACCCATAATTTAATAGTAATACCCTGTTGCTGATTATACTTGAGTGTCATATTTGAGTTAGAAAACTTGAAGAATGCTATATGGCACCTTGAAGTGCCATCACTACAGACCATCTTTCATAGTGCTGGCAGAGTCTATGAATACTACTACAGAAGAAAAGTAATCATCAGTCTTGCTGAGCTGTGAACCACGTGGGCTGACTACAATAGCAACTAGGCTGACAATATATGCCAACCGATACAAAAGTGGCACAAATATTATGGAAGTAACCAATTACCTTTATTTAGACTTAAAGCCACATTCAAAGATGGAACTCATGTGTCGCACTGTTATTGTGGCTAAGAACTAAGAACCCATGACGAGGCAGGTCATGAAATCATGGGGGGTGCCTACCGTTATTATTCTTCAAAATGTATAATAGTGTTATGCCAACTCTTAGTGATTTATCACTATACTAACAAACTAATGTATCTCTCAACCCTTATCAGAGAAGCTTTGTTTTTATGTAGATGGCTTCTAAAACAGAGACTCATAACTGCTCAGTGTACAGGGAATAAGAGTTGACTTACTTGGCCCTAAATGAGACATCTGTACCATACACTACCCTCCCAAGGATCTGGCATCATCGTAGATGAAGGGACAGAAAGGTAGTAAGAGCCATAGTTAGTAGATGATTATCAAAATAGTGGTTTGCATCTAAAATAAGGCAGTTCTATGCATGATCAAGCCAGACAAAATTCCAGCATAGAGCAAAGGAATGTCGCCTGTTCTTGGGAAGCTGTTGACAACTAAGAGCTGCTATGAGAAGCAGAGTCAGTTTTCACTAAGGGCGTGTCCCCATACTCTAGCGATTTTCCCCACACCTATGGATATATGTACAGCTCAAATTGGACTGTGTATGGTATTTTTAAAAAGTAACCATGAAGTTGGAGGAGATAGAGATGTGAAGAGAGGTGAAGGAGGTGTGGGGGGGGATGAGTATGAGCAAAGTACATGGTATAAAATTGTCAGTGGGTTGATAAAATAATTTTAGATGTTAAAAAATCATAGAACATTATTTAACCATAGAATTTTACTGACAAAGAAGTTTACATGTGATGTATATAGTTGCAGCCCATAGTCTAATTCATAACAGCCATTAGTGTTAATTATAAATTGATCAAAAGTTAATTTCAAAACTTGTATAAATATTCTTGCATATAAATAAATTAAACCTGGCTTTCTCCACGTGGGACTGGTTGGAATAATTTCCATTAAGTCACACCAGTTTCCTTTTGAATTCATATCTCCAAGGACTGACTTCATTCCTTGGAACCATTCAGTGTAGACAAAAAAAAAATGTTGGCATTTTCTTGTCCTCAGAAAAAGGGCACAATAAATGTCCAATTAAGACTACAAAATAAACAAATGAAAAGTATTTACAGTGAGACACAGAAGAAAATTTAATTTTTTCATAAATCAATGTGTGGAGGAAAGCCTCAAAATAACTTTTGTAATATTTAATGAAATGGGTGAATTACACTGCTAAACTATTTTCTTGTAAATTAATAGATGAGATTTCTTTTTGGAAGTAAAGCTCATCACAAGAGGCACTGCTGCCATATGTGTTAATCTCCAGTGACGTGGCATATAATCCCAGGTTAAACCATATGTGTTCATCTCTGGTGGCATATAATCCCAGGTTAAACCATATGTGTTAATCTCTGGTGGCATACAATCCCAGGTTAAACCATATGTGTTAATCTCTGGTGGCATATAATCCCAGGTTACACTTTCCAATGTTACATTTTGTCTTTTATGGAGTTGCATTTCTTGGAGACAATATATAGACAGATTCTGCTTTGCTGACTTAGTTTGTTTTCACCTAATCTGCTAGGCAATGTCTTTTGGTTAAGAGTACTGAAGCCATTCATACTCAAAGTTATTACTGAAATTTACATATTAATATCAATAAAGTTGTTGGTTTTTTAGTATTTTCCCCATACTTTGTTTACTTAACTATGATTCCGGCATGGCATGTTTTTTTTTTTCTTGTAACCTCATGGATGCATATATTTCTCTTCAGTCTGAAAGACTTCTTCAAGTATCTTTTGTAAAGCTGGCAGGTGCCCATGCATTCTTTTTTTTTTTTTTTTTGGTTTTTCAAGACAGGGTTTCTCTGTAGCTTTGGTGCCTGTCCCGGAACTAGCTCTTGTAGACCAGGCTGCTTCGGACTCCCAGAGATCCGCCTGCCTCTGCCTCTGCCTCCCGAGTGCTGGGATTAAAAGAGGCGCCACCACAGCCCGGCTTGCCCATGCATTCTTTTAGGCTGTTTTGGGACAAAAGTTTTCTCTTTCAAATATGACCAATTATCTCTTTTACTTATGACCATGCCAGCTCTATAAGAAAATACCCTAAGCTGTCCTTCATACAGAAAGGAAAGACAGATGCCCATAAGGTACAAGAAAAAAAAAAACATGTCATGCAAGAATCATAATTAAATAATATAGGAAAATAAACACTAAAAATTCAGCAACTTGACTGACCCTCATATGAAAATTTTGCTGGGTATAGTAGTCTGCCTTAGCAATTGTTGTTATTCTGAGTTTGAAATGCATCATTCCAAACCTCCTATGTTTTATTTTTCTGCTGAAAAATATATTATTATAATAGGCTTACCTGTATATATTTTTCAGTGTTCTTCTCAGTATATTTTGTTCTACATATTTAGAATATTAGCTATAATTTTGAAAGGGGGTGTTCATGTATAGTCTTACATGTTTGGCCTTTTAACTGCCTCAAAAAAATTCTTTCCTAAGACTTGGGAGATTTTTTGTTACACTTTTACTGAAAACCTCATCTATTCCTTTAACATGAAATTCTCCCCCTTCTATACTAATGATTTTTAGATTTGACTCTTTCACAATGTCCCATAGAACTTGCATATTCTGTTCATTGAACATTTTGTGCATCTTTTCTTGCTTTCATCTTTATTAGCATCTGATTGCTCCAGTTCCTTTACCATGTCTTTAAGCCCTGACACTATTCACTCCTTAACACATGTCCATGAAGCTTTTGTTATAGTCAATTTTTCAATACCTGTGTTTCAGATTATCTTTAAGTATTTCCATCCTGCTATTGAATTCAAATTTTAATCCTATATTATTTTTCTTATTCCATCTACCATGTGTGTTCTCTTAGAATCCATTCAGGTTAAGTTTTGTCTTTTTTATTTCTATGAACATAATCACTATTTTGAATTTATTATCTGGAACTTCATCTATCCCACTGTCAGAGGAGGGCATTAATGTAGAATTGGTGATCTTTGGTGGAGTCACATACCCCTAAATTCTTTTTATGATTCTTGTGCATTTGATTTGGGAATTGTTCACTGATGTTGGTGGGCTTCTTGGGTTGGATTTTCAAAATGATTATTTTTCTCAGAATAGAATTATTATGATCTTCAAGAGGGACTGGGTTTTAGGAGGCTTAAGACATCACTTTCCTCTGCTAAACTGGTGTTTGGGGAAACAGGTTCCATTTGCAGTACTCTCCTGAGAGTAGAATACTGTCTACATAAAGAATCATGAAAAAAGAAGTCTCACTACAAAAATACAGTAATTGTCAAATAAATAATAATCGCCCCTTAAATATGAATGAATCATTTTAGGAAATAAAGGAAGACTGATAGCTTAGAATTGAATATATTAATTACCCTGACTATGAGCGGCTAAAACAAAAGCAGAAAAAGACTAGTGGTTAGTCTTATGTTGATAAAGAAAGAATAAAGAAGGGAACATTCAGTGGAAGGGGAGAGCAGTAATATGGAGGCAGTGGGATAAGGGTTTTGGCAAAGGGTAGAATGAAAACAGAGGTAAAGAAATATAGTCAGATGGGAGGCCCAGCTCTCTCTCGGGAAACTAAGGCTTGGAAAGCCTACAAAGTCTTTACTTTGGGAAAGCCTGTCTAATGGAAAAGGAATATGATAAGGATGGGAAGATGAAAAAAGACAAATGACATATGGGTGGGGGTGGCACAGGATGAGGACAGAGCTGCCCTGTGTAATTGACATTATTCAATGAAGTGTTCTCTCTCTCTCTCTCTCTCTCTCTCTCTCTCTCTCTCTCTCTCTCTCTTTCTCTCTCTCTCTCTCTCATCTGTGTTTACCTTTTAAAGCAGAATGTGATTGGGCAGTGTATTTCCACTCACAAGCCTAGCTGAGTTACAATACCTAGGGAAGCTTAGGATTTTGTTCTTGGTACTTTGGAAAACAAACCATATAGGGAATTCTTGTTGTTTTAGTTTGAGTACTTCCTTCTAAGACGAGTACATGCAGAATTAACTATAGGGGGAAAAATTTAAGATAAAACTTAAGCCATCTTAATTTTTTTCTCTTAAACATGAAGCTCTATCTCAGAATACTTCCAAGTGAAATTATTTGGTCTAATAAGGAATCCAACTCAACAGCTGAACTCTTCAGACCACAAAGTTAATAGGTTACATTACATCTTACAACAAACATTCTACCAACCTATTGAATCAAATCACAGCATCACACAAGTAGAAAGAATTTTTATCTTCCCCTTAGTTTTCATGCTACACAGATGTTTTAAATGTTAACAAATATCCTGGGAAATATTTTATCAGAAGGAATGAAAGTAAGCATCAAACATATAGTTCTGGTAGAAGAAGTAGTCTTAAGTGTGAAGGGAAGCTGGCTGGGGATGTGTGGTCTGAATGCTGTCATTTTGATTCCTGGTTTTGGCCTCAGCTGCAGGGTTCCTTCCTGGCTCCCAGGTACCATTCACAGTCCTGCATGTCCTTTCCCTTGGTTTACTCAGAGATGACTGTCCTGTCAGCAGGCAATCCCTTCCCAGGGAGGTTCACCTCTGGGCGGTAGCTCAGTAGTACATTTGGGAATCCTGGCTTCACCCCTAGGTGAAGATTCTCATTGCCACTACGTTTCCATGCTTTCCTAAGGGCTGGAAGGCTCCACCCCAAAGGGTTTTTACAACATTCAGTAAGTATTCGCCAGGTCCTGTTTCAGCATATGATCCCAGGACAACTTTCATGGATCAGAGGCACCAAACCTCTGAGTCAGCAGGGATCGCCTAAGACTGAGTCTTGCTGTTGTTCCAACCATTGGCAAGCAGAGAAGGCTTTTCGATATCTCTCCTCCCTTTATCTCTGTGGCATGCAGATCTGTCTCCATTCCTCCCTCCTCTTTCTTCTTTTAAAAAATATGTGGTGCTGAGAGTAGGTGCTGATTTTCAGAGACTCTCAGATTGCTTCCTCTGGCTGGAAGAGGGGTGCACCCCAAATCCACCAGTTCCTCCAGGAAGGACTTGGTACTTCTTCCCCGTTCTGCTTTGTAACATTTGCTTCATTTTTGGCCGTTACCAACCTCTTCTGATAGCTGTTACCCAACTTTTTCCAGTTTATTCGCTAAAGATTTTAGCACAATGTGCCAGCATGTCGCCTGCGTGGAGTCTCACAAAGGTCACTTTAAAGGTTGACAATAATAACACAGTCTACTCCTTACAAACTGAATTAAAAAGACTTTCCCTGGTCTGTGCTAAGATACTCAAAATGGTATTTCTAATTTTTTTTTCGTTTATTGAGAATAAATTCTTTTCCTTATACAGTGTAACTTGATTGCAGTTTCCTCTGCCTTTACTCTCCTGCCCGCCCCACCCCCATCCACTCCTTTTTGTCCCTCATTACAAAAGAACATGTTCTGGGAGATACGAAGCAAACATGACAAAATAAAATATAATGAGATAAAACAGAAACCACAACATTGAGGTTGGACAAGGCGAAGCAACAGAAGGAAAAGAACACTAAGAGCAGACACAAAAATCAGAGACTCACTTGCTCACACACTCAGAAGTCCCATAACAAATACTAGGGTGAAAGCTGTACTATATACACAGAGGACGGATGTTGACCTGTGTAGCTTGTTCTTGCTGGTATTTTAGATGGCCCACTATAAAAAGTCATTCATCCAAAAAGCATCCCAAAGGAAATAATTAAAAGAACAGAACAAAAAGCACTCCTTTTGACTAATGAAAGAAGAATGTTAACTAGTGGTCCTAACCAGCATTTGTTTAAAATAGATACTGCATGTTCTTATCAACTTCAGGGTATAGACACTGTATACTGCTGGCAGCAGGCAATGTTATCTCAGTATACATCTCTTTAATTATACATTTCCATTTAAATGAATGGAAACAGACAGGGAAGAACAGTACAGCTTCATCACTTAATACCTGTGGACTCCCAAGCAACTGGCTCAGCCTTGCTGTACTTAGCATTGTTGGAAGATTCAATTATTTAAATAAGTCAAGGACTAAGAAGAAAGCATGGCTCACAGTTAGTTCCACATGAATGGAACCTATGATTGCTACTCGCTATCATAACCCGTAATCATATACGTTGCTCACAGTTGCTCAATGATTTATTAAAGGCTAAGTATCGGAGTCTCTTTCAAAATAAGTTGTAATTTCACTGTTGGATATAAGAGACTTTTTAAAAATATTGAATAAAACATCCAATCATCTACTTCTGCTACAAAATAGTATTTATGAGCAGCCATTTGCATATGGATACATATGCTTAATATAGTCTTCGTATGGAAGGTAGCTGTTCTTTCAATAACTCTTAAAAGTCTAAGGAAGAGCAATCCCAAACCTAATATTTTTAAGATGAATATGCCCATGTTTGCCATTTGCATTCCTGATTACACATCGAAATTATCTCTCTGTTGAAGGATTTTTTCCCCTATTGAACTTGCAAGAAAGGTTTGCATTAAATGGGATAAAAGTAAATTTTACACAACTTGACTCATTCATTTCCAAAGGACAAATAAAGTAAACCCTGAGTAAATAATGTTGAAAATATTGAAGTATCACATGAGTAACTTCAATTATTCCACAGTGAAAAAAAAGGAAAAAATGAAAAGGAGGAAGAAAAGAAGAAAAAGAGGATAGTAATAATAATAATAATTCAGGTTAAAAATTTAAAAGGTTTTAAGTGATATTTAAACCAAGATTTATACAAATAATTATTTTCAGACACATTCTTATCTCAGAAAATTTCATCAAATGACAGCATAAATGCAGGGTCTCTTTATCAGTTCCTTTCCTGCTGTTCAAGTACAGGGCCAATAGCCAATTGGACAGTCTATGTTGCTTACGGTTCCAGAGGAATGAAAGTTCATCATGGCAGGAAGGTGTGGCAACAAGTGGCAGGTATGGAGGTTGGAGCAGAAAATTGAGCTATCACCTCTTCAACCACAAACATGAAGCAAAGACAAAACTGAAAGAGAGTGAGTTTATGAATTCCCAAAGTCCCTGCCTGGTGATATACTTCATCCAGGACTTCTGTGTCACACACTCAACTGTGACACCTAGTAGGAAGCAGGTTTTCAAGAACCCAAACTAGTGGGCGATGTTAAGGTCAAAGCGTTCTGCAACAAGAATAACATGTCGTTTAGCAAAACGCTTCTATTCCTTTCTGGAATTAGTCTAGTGTCCTAGAAGTTAGAGGAAAGATGGATGATACATTCCTTACTTGTGTTTCTGAAATTCTCTCACCCCAAAGGCAGTGTTGAATGTTGCAGAACAGCTAATCATTTAGATCTCAATTTCTGTCACTATGGTTCTGGATCATGTATTTCCAAATAACCTGAATCACTTTTCTAAACTGATGAGTTTGAAATCAGGCATGGTGGTGCATGCCATTAATTCCAGCATTTGGGAGACAGAGGCAGGTGGATCGCTGAGTTTGAAATAGTAAAGATGACATTATGATATCCTGTCTAAAAAAATTAAATTAATAATGACTCTAAGGAAACAGAGCCTCAACATTGAAGGCTTTTTTCACTTGCTCTGTGTGTGTTTGTGTGTGTGTGTGTGTTCATTTTAAGGGAAGGTGCCATTCTTCTCTTCATGCGTCCTCCTGAAACACATTTGATGAGCTGGGTCTCATTACATACTACTAATTATAGCTTAAAATCTAGGAAATGTTTGCTATTCAACTGGTGACTCAATAATTTTACCTTAAAGGAAACAATCATCGTTTTAGAGTACTATTTGTTTTTATGTTGTCAATAAGTACTAACAAGAGAGAGTTTGTAAATACAGACTTACAATTTTAATTGATGTTCTACATTAAGCAGAACACACATCTACTGAATATTTATTATAGCAAAGTTCTGTTTAAAACTATTTATTTAATTTGGGGTGTATGTGTGCGCCAGAATGTATGTCTGTGCACCACATGCACGCAGTACCCCATGGAGATTATAAGAGTCACTGAATACGTGAAACGTGAACTACAGTCAGTTGTGGGACACCATGTGGGTGCTAGAAACTGCACCCAGGTCCTCTGCAAGAGCAAAAGTGCTCTTACCTAATGAACCTTCTCTCCAGGCCTGAGTCCCTTTGTTTTAAAGCATATTTACAGTAAGCACTGTCCATTTCAAAATTTGACAGTAGTGTTCTTTGGGTTCGAAGCATAGAAACAGCCCTTACTGATATAATGTTAATTTCTGTGAACCTCTTCCCTTTCCACAATAAATGACCTTTATGGTGCGGTAAAGATGCAGAAATGTCTGTAAAATAAGCAGCATGTTTCCTAAGCCTGAGAGAATCACAAAAATAGACAGTAAACCACACTCTGAGACTTCATTCTCTGCTGACGTCAGATTGTCTTTTCTATGCACATAAACCATCATCCGCTGTTATTCCTAAGAAAGCATTTCATTTTTACCAATTTCTCTTAAAGCTAGAATAATTCATTAGGAAGCTCGTATTGTCATGAAAGCTGAGGATAGGATCTGAAGATAGGGCTCAACCTGTGAAGTTTTGCACACAAACATGAGGACCTTAGTTTATAATTTCAGCACAAAATACTGAACATGGCGGTGTGCATCTGTGGTCCCAGCACTGGAAAAGCAGAAATAGGTGTCCCTGGAACTTGCTGTGAAGCTTGTTGCCAAATTCGTGATTTCCATATCCTTTGAGAGACCCTTCCTCAATAAGATGGAAAGCAATCTAAATGTCTTACCTAACATCAACCTCTTACCTCTACATGCAGATAAGCATTGGCAAGCATATGAACAGGTAAACATGTATAAACCACATCATGAATAAAAACACAAAAGAAAAAGAAAGTTGACTTTTCTCTGACACTAGTTAGACCATTAAAATTTTGACCATTTTAATGACTCCTAATTACAATATTGGTGGAACAAGGGAAAGCCACCAAGTATTGAGAAATTTGGTGAAAACACACTACAGAAAAGAAAAATGATTTATACATTTATTTCAAAAAAGTTTTACCATATCAAAGAGATTTTCTCCATAGTGCATTTTAGTATGGGTGCTTTGACAATTACAGAAAAATTCAATAATGCTTGTTTTATTTATAGTCTAAGGGTATGTCAAATAATTGCTGGATATGAATGAGCTAATAATCTAACAAAGGTAAAAATTAAACCTGAAAATAGTACTAAACAGGACTGGAAAGATGAAGTCATTTTACAAATATTTTGTCACACTTTCAATAAATATGAGTTGATGTCAAGAAAGGTATTTCTGGTACTTTCTTTAGAGTCTTGTTATTTTGTTCCATTTGCTTTTTTAATATTTGGTAGTGGTGTTTGTCTTTATAAATTGTATGTGTGTGTTTGTGTGTGTGAGTGTATCTGTGTGTCTCTGTGTGTGTCTGTGTTTGTGTGTGTGTGTCTGTGTGTGTTTGTGTGTATCTGTGTGTCTCTGTGTGTGTTTGTGTTTTTGTTGTGTGTTTGTATGTGTGTTTGTGTGTGTGTGTCTGTCTGTGTTGTGTATTTGTATGTGTGTGTTTGTGTGTGTCTGTGTGTGTCTAATGTGTATCTGTATGTGTCTGTCTCTGTATGTGTGTGTATGTGTATGTGTCTGTGTGTACCAGATTACACATTGGATGTCAGAGAACAAATTGCAGGATTCAATTTTGTCTTTCCACTCTGTGGGTTGCAGGGATCGAACTCGGGTCACCAAGCTTGTATGTTAAGCACCTTTACCTGCTGAGCATCTCATGGGCTCCTGGTGTTTGCATTTATGTTCTCTTCCTTTAGTTGGCATTTCATTCTTTTAAAAATAAAAGGTAAGAATTATACTTAAATGTCATATTTGAAGTCCACAGCACCAATGTGGGAGAACCATTTACTATTATTAAAATGCTGATTTCAGATTGAATTGCCGGGAAGCATTTATTTAAAATAAAAGGTCAGTTTTGTGAGGAGAACAGAGAGGAGAGTTTTATTTATGCTTTTGATAGTGAGGAATAAATGAAAAATTTAAATCTATATAGGTTGAAGCCTTAAAAAGCTTACTTGTTGTTTGAGAGAACTACAAGAAAAATCCATGTCATTTTAAAAATGCATCATTGAGACAGATGTATTTCAATTAAACTCCATTCAAAACTAAGTCAATCAGAGTACAAGTTGAAATTTATAAGTACTCAGTAATATTTTTTAATTTCTCTTCCTCCTTTTACATCGTGAACTCATTACATTTAGTGCCTTGGGGTCATTGTGAAAATCTTTTCACTGCACTTAGCTTGTGGACTCGCTTGCATTTCTTTTCCTGTTGAGTTATAACTTTCTTAGATATATCTTAACTTTCATTTATATTAAGATTATTAAACTATAATTTTACTTCATTCACAAGAATTCCATGCATGTATTCAATAATATATGTTCATACCTACTTCACCATTTTCCTCCTTCTGCTCTTCTTGTGTATTCTCCAGAATGTCCCCGCTCAGTTTATCACCTTCTTATTTTATTTTTGGACAATCCACTAAGTCCAATTACTGATATATATGCATATATATATCAGTATATATATATGCATACGGAAAACCTACCCATGAAAACATTCTCTTTTGTTGTTGTTGTTGATTTTTGCGTTTTTGGTTTTTTGAGACAGGGTTTCTCTATGTAGCTTTAAAGTCCATCCTGGAACTACCTCTGGAGACTAGGCTAGTCGCGAACTCACAGAGATCTGCTTGCCTCTGCCTCCCAAGTGCTGGGATTAAAGGTGTGTGCCACCACCAAAAACATTCTTAAAAGTAATTATTCTCCCTCCCCTAGCAGAGCTTCACAGTAAGGGGAGGGACCTAGGGAGTATCCTCCTTCCCCATTTTTCCTGGAAGTTTGGCTAGTTTGGTCTTAGGCAGGTAAGCACAGCTCCTATAAGTTTATGAAGGCCATAACCATGCCATTTAAGACAACATTTCA
Source organism: Alexandromys fortis (assembly GCF_014885135.2). Classification (NCBI taxonomy): domain Eukaryota; kingdom Metazoa; phylum Chordata; class Mammalia; order Rodentia; family Cricetidae; genus Alexandromys; species Alexandromys fortis. The sequence goes on from NW_026068102.1 coordinate 657,635, forward strand.
CAACTATCGTTCCTACCCTCCAGCTCCTGCTTTCTTCCTGCCTGCTCCTGTTAGGATGGTCAGATAGTGTTGATCAAGATGTTTTATAGTCTCAGCGTCTTTACAGATTTTTTTTAAATGTCCTGACTACTAACCACTGTAAAAAGTTGAGAGCATCTAGACCTTTGAGTATAAACATAAATATTTTTAAAAAATCTTAAAACATGACCATTGAGCAAAGTAACAATAGCAGGGTCCACCCTAAAGCCTATATCCTCACTAGCTACTGGTGTTTGACAGGATTATAGCACCAGGTATTAGATTCCTTTATGCATAGTAGACCTCAAGTCCAATCAGAAACTAGTTGATTACTTCATAACATATGCAACCATTGCACTAATGGGTACTTACTGCCAAGCAAGGCAGTATTACAGAATGCAATGACAAGCAGTCAGTAAGACCATTGGTCTTATTTCTCTGCAAATGACTTGCAGAACACCTTTCAGCACTATGAAAACTAGCAGGAGAAAGGAAGCTTCTTGGTTGATTTAAGTTTGATTTTTCTGTGTCCTGCAGGCACAGTGTGTGGTGTTTTAAGCAATAAGATCTTACCATGTTGTTATGGTGGGTAACCAAGGTCAAAAGCAATAGCCATGTTGTTTTGAAAACTTCTGCCCTCCCTCCTGAGCAATTATTTGTTGAAGGGTATCCCATGATTTGTACTACAATTTTCATGTAATAACCCATACAAGCACCTGCCCTCTGCTTTGATGAGATAAAATTGTTTCAAGCAGTCAATTCTAGGAGTGAAGGGGAAGCCCAATTCTAACATAAGCATAGATGATTTTAATTTTTTCTCAATTTTATTTATTCCTTATAGGAAATGCATTTTATAAAATTTTGTTTACAATCAGAAACCCAAATAGCAGAGTAGGTGTATTCACACACATTATCCATCCAGCTTCAAAGAAAGGAGTAAAAAAAAAACTTCAGAATAATATAATGTGGTATCTCTACTACTTTAGTCATAATTTTTCTAACAATTTTATTTGTTGAGAAAATTAGCACTGTGCTGTCACATACAAATGTAAACACTTGGATCTAATAAATGATTTCTAGTAAAAAAAAATTCAAACTAAAGGAGTAAAGCATTTGGCAATGCATGATTGGAAATATTTTTAACATTCATCTTCAACTTGACTTTAAAGATAGGAACTGTTTTTCCTGCTTAATCCTTGTTATTCATGTGTGAGAATTTCATACATGTGTATGGTGCATTTTACCATTCTCTCTTCTCCACATCCTCCCTGATGCCCCTCATGGCACTATCCTCATAAATTTATGTACTGCATTTTAAAATCCACTGTGTCCACATAGTACTGTCTATCTGTAGATGGGTAAAGAGTCATCTACTGGAGCTTGGGTAGCCTTCCGTTGGCTATCTCTCAGTCGCCATCAAGTGTAAATAGTTCCAGCCGGTAGGCATAGTTCACATGCCCCTCCAAGCTTTATTCTAGAATTCTTGTATGGCTTGGTATTGTGCAGGTCTTCTGTATGTATTCACAACTGCTGTGAGCTCATATAGTCCTATCATGCCCTGTAATATCTTTTGTTGTAAAGGTTCCCACCACTAGTAGTTACAATCTTTTTGACCCTCTTCCATGGTGATCCTTATACCTTGGGAGGAGGAATTTTATATAAGTACCCCATTTATAACTAAATACTTTGAAGACTTTTATTTTCTGCATAATTGACCAACTGTGAGTGTCCATGTTAAATGCCATTTATTGTAAAAAAAAAAGAAGCTTCTTTGAGGAAAATTGAGTCATATGCTAGTCTTATGGGTATAAAGATAAGAACTTAGGGAACAGTTTCATATTTTTGGTCAATTAAAAGAATAACAGTACTTAGATTATTCCTTAGGGCCTATGACTGAGCCAGTCACAGAATCTGGGTCCTGATAATGGTGTCAAGCATAAATTCCATCATGTAGAGCAGGCCTTAAATCAAATCAGGAAGTAATTGTTTACTCCTATAACATCCATGACACTACTTGCACAGATGGACATATCTTTCCAGGCCATTCAATTCTCTAGCACATAGCTGGTTTAAACTATTGCTTGTCTTTCTCCTTCAGTAGCAGTATTAGAAACGTCAAGCATCATGAAAGGGTGACAAAATGCACATGGTAAGGAGAATAATGGAACAGAAAAATTAAATGGGATGAAACATATGAGGTCAAGGCAGAAGAGAGAGTATATGGAAGGATAACTAATGCTAGGACCTTTGATAATGCCATAGGGAAACATAGTATTGTAGAAAATTCCATATATATATATAGGGTTCCAATATACATGAGTCATAAAACATGGAGAAATCAAGCTGGTACTGATCTTTAAGCCTTTTACCTAATGACTAAATTTAAAATAATATGAGCATTCTAGCATGCCTTTCCTTCTGACCATGTGTGTGTCTGTGTCTATCTGTGTGTTTGTGTGTATGTCTGTGTGTGTGTACACGTGCACATGCACAAAGGTGTGTATACCTGTGTATACAAGTTTTACCCCAGTTAAAACTGTTCTCAAAGTATGCTCTTAATATCGACAGCAGTGCTGCTGACTTTTCTAAGGCCGAGCTGTCTCTGTCCAGCAAAGACAGGGTGCTCAGTAAGGAGCCAAAGTGAGCTAGGTGGTCAGGAACGTGAAGATTAGACCAGTGTCCAGCTATCGCTGAGCACTAGAAAACAGAAGGGAAGGAAATTCCATTAGTGCGCTGCTGGAGGCAAGTGGTTCAACGTGCTGCTTGAGGATGTGGGGGTCTCTGAGCTCTGACTCCTGGGAGGCCTGCACTCATCATTCTAAGGCTGATGTCACTATCAGTTTTATATCCATTGTCTTCAATACTAATCTATGAGGTGGAATTTTGGCTAGGAGCGATGCATGTTATCAGTTCATGGCTTCTTTTCTTTCCTGTTGGAGCTACTCTTTGTCCCTTGGGAGTCATAAGTCCATACCATGAGTCTCCTGAGATTGGCTTTGACAAACAGCTATAGTAAGCACTGAAATTGTTCTCAGAAGGTTTATCCTGAAATTCAAGGTAAAGACTTGAAGTTATACATATGTCAGACCCCATGGCTCATTCTTTCCTTAATGGAATGCCAGAGTCATTTTTTCCTAATAGAAGATTCTTTTAGTTCAGAAATATTTAATACTTATTTTGTCCCTGAAGAATCTTCTGGTATAATTTTCATATCTTTGAGAATGTGGATAAATTTTCTCGAAATCTAGTATCATTTTCCAGTAGATTTGTATAGCATATTAATATCTGACAGATTTATTCTTCAGTCCTTTATGAATACTTCAGAGAACCTCTGAATATTTCAGAATAGCTTCATTAGCTAAACAAGCTTTCAAAATCACCTAAAAGTAATTTGGAAAATTAATCTTTTGAATTCAGAGAACTTTAGGTTCGTCTTATACGTACCTGAACATGGGCAACTGAACTTGTGTTAACCTTTCCAAATCAATAGGCAGTGAACAAACGGCGTGTCTAGGCTTGTTTCCAAAGTTCAGGCTCATAAGAATCTGCAATCTAGAGTCCCCGCAACTATAAACACAAGAAGGACAGAAGCCTTGGTGTCTTCCACCAAATGCCATTCAAAATTCACTCTGTGAGCACTGCCTTGACATCTAATGGTGACTTCTGAGATGAGTGCAAGACAGGGAGGATGAGGAGCTGCTCTGAAGTTAGGTCCTTGAAAGTTGGCAAGCCTCCTTTAGTAGATTTCCTCTGTCTTTCTCACTCAGAACCTTATTCTTTTGTGTAAATTCCTACCTTAGTGATACAGTGTACAAAGTAAGCAAAGGGCCAAAAGATATTAATAAATGGACACAGTACCCACCGTCAATCTAGATAATCCAGGGAAGAGAGACGGGCTGCTTCCCCAATGGACAGCAGCAGGTGCTGTCCTGGAATAGTCCCTCTGATCTCAAGAAAACGACAAAGCCTAAGGATTCGCAAGAATTAGTGCTAGGGTCGAACTCTAATTTTAAATATGTATAAAAAAAAACAATTTCCTTAGCTCTCTCTCTCTTCTCTCTTTCTCTCCCTCTATCATGCAGAAGGTCTCAGCTATGCAAATGATGTTTTTCTCCCTAGAAGCAGTAAATCCAGAGCAGTGTGAGTGTTGATAAAAGGAGAAACTTACCGTCATCTAGGACTCCATTACAGATCTCTAAAACACTGATGTGTGGAAAGCCAAGCGATCCGCAGTATGAACATGGGTACAAGTTCAGCGTTGTTACCACTTGTGTAATAACGTCTATATTTTTTCCTCTCAGAACAGTGGCTATTAGATTTTTTTTGTCATTACAGGCCCATGAGAGACACACAAGGAGAGCAAAACTGAATTCTTTTGTCGCTTGAGAAGTTTGCCACCTGTTAGGGTCTCCCATTCTTTTCTTTTGGCTGGGTAGGGAAGGGGTGTTGAGACATAGTCTCAAGGAGTCAAGACTGGTCCTGAATTCCTGATCCTTCTGCCTTGATCCACATGCTAGGAATAGAGATGTATGGAAATGTGCCAACACCGTCAGCATGGTTTTAGATTCGTACTCATAAAATGTAAATCCTTTGCAACCGTGAAGTTTTGAGAAAAAATGCAAATAAGCATTTTTTATTAACTAACCGCTAGTCTTCAGCATTTTTTTAAATTTATTTTTTATTTGTTTTGCGTTTTTTCCCCACTACATAGCTCTGACTGTTCTTGAACTATGTAGACCAGACTGAACTGAAGCGCTAGGGGTGAGCTACTATTCCTGACATCATTTTCATCTCATTTGCTCTTTTCCCCTATTCTTTGCTTTATTTCTCCTGCCCCTTCTTCCTTCATTTTCTTTTTGCACATGAATTCTTAATTATGAAAGTATTCTCAGATATGTCATTCTCAGATATGTATTCTCAGATATAAAAATGAAATTCATTTTTATATCATCTTCTCTTACTTTGGGGTAGAAAAAATGTAAATTGGGTAATCTAACCATTTTTCTATTATAGTTTTACTGTTTGTTCATATATTATTGGTGTCTAACATGACTACTGAGGTACTATGTAAGAAATAGTATCACTAGTCCCTAGCTAAAGTTACAGTTCTCTTATTTTATGCATTTTTTGAACAGCAGGTACTGTATCTGCCTGCTCAAAGAGACATATGAAGAATAAATACAACAGCGTAGAAAGTAGTGCTGGTTGGTTCTTTGTCAAGGTGAACTCAAGTTATCTGGGAAGAGGGAACTTTAATTATAAAATAAATGCTCTCATTAGATTGAACTATGGATAAGTCTGCGGTGCCTATTGGTGGGAATGATGGGTGTAGGAGATCATAGTTCACTGTAGGCAGGGCCATGTCTGGGCAGGTGGTCCTAGGTGTTACAGGAAAGCAAATTGGGCAAGCCATTAGGAGCAAGTTTTAATCCCACCAGGTGAGAATAAGATCACTATCACAATTTTTGAGCCAAATTTAAAGCAGGCTTTATTAAATACTAGCCAGGACGATGTACACTAAGTCAGAGGCTAACAATGACAAGACCACAATGTTACTTATTTCTCACCTTCATCAATGAAGTGCAAGCACACATCCTGACATACTTCCTGCCTAAGTACCTCCAGCCTATGAGCAGCAAAGCACATCCTGTGCCCTTGGGACAAACAAACTTGTCCACAGAAGTAAAAACACCTGACTTGTTACCTTACAACAGCTCCCAGCATTCCAGGAAAATTTTCTGCGCTTGGGTGCATGGGTCTTGCAGGTTAGAGACATTTTTGTTTTAGAGATCTCTTTAGCAGAGTAATTTAAACTTAACACATAACTTTGGTCTCCACAAGCCTGTAAGCAGCAGTTTTCTCTGGCCTTATCTTTAGTTCCTGCCTCCAAGTTCCTATCTTGAGTTCCTACCCTACTTCCCTTCATAATTGAAAGTGACTGGAAGGTATAGGCCAAATAAGCCCCTTCTTCCCCAAATTGCTTTTGGTGATGGTGTTTATCATAGCAAAAGAAGGCAAACTAGGAAAGAAGTGCCATCACAGAAGCTGTGGCAGGTCACTTGGTCATGAGGTGACTTGATGTCTTAAGAGATGTCTCCAACTGAAATGCTTCATGTCAGCATATTGAAATACCATTTTCCTGCTAACCTGGACTGCCATAGAACTATATACTACTTTATGCAATTTTAATTTTGTAAGGATACTTGGAAAAAGCATAGAATGAAATTATATTATTTGCCTCAAAGTCAACATAGCATAAACAATTCGCCTCAATGGATTACTATTCAGTTAAGAGAAGACTGATCAAAACCCAAATCCAACACTTGGGAGCCTTGGGAGTTTCGGGGGACAATTGTTTCTCTGGTCTTATTTTTCTTATCTAAAAAAAATGGAAATAATAGTAGGATTTATTACTCAAATTATATGAGAGTAAAATGAATAGACATAAAATTCTTACATGGAGTAAGTAATAAATATGAAGCTGTTATTAATATTGTTGTTCGACTTCAATTTGTCTGTCATCTCATTAAGAGGATTAGCCTGGATTATTGGCTTAAGTAAATTGTATAAAGAGAAAACCTTGCTACCGTTTTTGCTCAACTATCAACAAATAACCACAGAGGCTGCATACCACTGAGCCTCTACTGTGTCCTAGACACTTGCACATATTAATTCAATCCCTATTTATAATAACTCTGCTTCAGAATTACTGAGAAAACAACTGCCCTTGAAGCCATCCCAGAAAGCCAGGTTTGAAACCGAGACATGGGCTCCGCAGTTAGAGCTCACCAAGAAGGCTTCACTGACAAAGAAAGGGTAGAGAAAGACTTTTCGTTTCTTGTTTTTCTCATTTGTGGATGATTCATCTCTAATTTTTAGCCTGCTAAAATATGTCATTGACTAGTGATCTACTCTAAAGGCATACTGTTAAGCCTACTTAGAGCTAATGAAATTTTTTCTTATGTTTTTCTAGATAACAACCAGGACAGTTATAAACTGCTTGGGCTAAAACTTTTGGTGAAATTGTGCAGAATTGGAAACAGGGTTACCACTTGGAAACACAGCCTTATTAGCTTTCAAAATCTCAAAGGAAAAGAAAACTGGCAGCTTCACCTTTGTTTCATATGAGAACAATTTCTGCCAAAGATGCTGCTAAGTGTTTAAAGCCCTCCTAACTGGAGACACTCTAAGAACATCGCCCTGCTACCCCTGCTTAGTGCAGTGGTGGTGTAGGATGCACGTTGCATCCTGTACTCTTCTGGACTTTCTTCATGTTGTCAGAGGGGCTGTTTTCATTACTGCATGGCAATTCCTCTCCATTTGTATTGGCTGTCCTTGGTTCCACCTAATCAGAAGCAATAGGAAGGTGTAGGCTAAGCTGAGTGTGTGTGTGTGTGTGTGTGTGTGTGTGTGTGTATTTTAAGTTCATTTTAAATGATTCTGCAATGTTCCTTTTTTTCTTTATTTTCCTTAACGGATTTAAATTTCTATAATGTCAACTTTATTATTTCTAAAGTAGGCTTTTATTTAGCTATTATTATAATTTTGGTTTCTTTTAGCAGGGCTTTTTTTAAATTTATTTATTAAAGATTTCTGTCTCTTCCCCTCCACCGCCTCCCATTTTCCTCCCCCACCCCCAACCAAATCCCCCTCCCTCGTCAGCCCAAAGAACAATCAGGGTTTCCTGCCCTGTGGGAAGTCCAAGGACCACCCACCTCCATCCAGGTCTAGTAAGGTGAGCATCCAAACTGCCTAGGATCCAACAAAGCCAATACGTGCAGTAGGATCAAAAACCCATTGCCATTGTTCTTGAGTTCTCAGTAGTCCTCATTGTCCGCTATGTTCAGCGAGTCCGGTTTTATCCCAGGCTTTTTCAGATCCAGGCCAGCTGGCCTTGGTGAGTTCCCGATAGGACATCCCCATTGTCTCAGTGTGTGGGTGCCCCCCTCACGGTCCTGAGTTCCTTGCTCGTGCTCTCTCTCCTTCTGCTCCTGATTTGGACCTTGAGATTTCAGTCCGGTGCTCCAATGTGGGTCTCTGTCTCTGTCTCCTTTCATCTCCTGATGAAGGTTAATATTCAGGAGGATGCCTATATATTTTTCTTTGGGTTCTCCTTATTTAGCTTCTCTAGTAAATCAAAGGACACTGTCACTAAGACACAAAGGCAACCCACTGACTAGGAGAAGATCTTCACCAACCCCGCAACTGACAAAGGTCTGATCTCCAAAATATATAAAGAACTCAAGAAACTAGACCGTAAAAGGCTAATCAACCCAATTATAAAATGGGGCACTGAGCTGAACAGAGAACTCTCAAGAGAAGAAGTTCAAATGGCCAAAAGACACTTAAGGTCATGCTCAACTTCTTTAGCGATCAGGGAAATGCAAATCAAGACAACTTTGAGATACCATCTTACACCTGTCAGAATGACTAAAATAAAAAACACCAATGATAGCCTTTGCTGGAGAGGTTGTGGAGAAAGGGGTACACTCATCCATTGCTGGTGGGAATGCAAACTTGTGCAACCACTTTGGAAAGCAGTGTGGCGGTTTCTCAGGAAATTCGGGATCAATCTACCCCTGGACCCAGCAATGCCACTCTTGGGAATATACCCAAGAGGGGCCTTATCATACAACAAAAGCATATGCTCTACTATGTTCATAGCAGCATTGTTTGTAATAGCCAGAACCTGGAAACAATCTAGATGCCCTTCAATGGAAGAATGGATGAAGGAAGTATGGAATATATACATATTAGAGTACTTCTCAGCAGTAAAAAACAAGGACTTCTTGAATTTTGCATACAATGGATGGAAATAGAAAACACTATCCTGAGTGAGGTAAGCCAGACCCAAAAAGAGGAACATGGGATGTACTCACTCATATTTGGTTTCTAGCCATAAACAAAGGACATTGAGTCTTTAATTAGTGATCCTAGAGAAGCTAAATAAGGAGAACCCAAAGCAGGGCTTTTGAAAAAGACAGCTCTTCAGTTTTTTTTGAGTTTGTTGGCTTGTTGTTTTGATAGCCTATTGCTTCTCAGTTATTTTTGCTCTATTTCATAGAATTTGTGAATTTATCTTAGTGATATAAAAGCACAACTCTCTCATCAAAAATGATGAGATAGTTTATCTGGAGATAAGTATGAATGACAATGGCTCAGAAACATAAATTTAGGCTTCTCTAAATTCCATATTTCATCCCAGAAATAGGTTCATGAAATTTTTATAGTAGTAGAGCAAAAGGAGTCATAAGTAAAGACCCTTTCCAAATACATTGCTGGGTACCTCAGGAAAGTTATAATAACATGAAGACAACACTTCTGTTTGTCTTGAATGCTATCTGAGAGCATTCTTAGCCCTTCAATTGATGGAATGAGGGTGAGTTATCTAATATTTTTATAAAGGTTTTTATTTGCTAAGCAGCTGTTTGGTTTGATTTTATCTGTTAGTCTTGAAATTTTACATTCAATGCAGGGGTGACCAAAAAGTGGTTATAAGAATCTAAAGCTAGCCCCAAATAAAGAGTAATTAGTCTCTGAACCAGCAGAATCCCACCCAAGCTCTCCACCTCTCTGATGCTTTAATCAGTCGACCAGCCTTTGCAGACACAGCTTCTTCCTAGGAATCGGTGTTCACAGCCCATGTGATAATCTTTTTATCAGTGACTGTCAGTACTTCCTGGAGTAAACAAGTTTTAGATGGCTGATCTTTTATAACCTTTCACCTAATTGGCCTTTCTTAGTAGATAATTGTAGAATCCCCCTCCCCCATTTCTTATCATTGCTTGGTAGCACAGGGACTTTTGGGCACATTAGAGGTAAGCTAGGCATAGGTGCATTTTTGTGCAAATGCAAGTGCCCAAGCCTCCCGTGGTTGTGGATGCCAGAGGTCAAGGTGAATTTCTCTTTCACCTGCAACCTTACAGTCTGAGGCTGAATCTTGAGCTCACTGGATTAGATTCAGCAAGACAAGCTTGCCAGCAAAACCCAGGAATCTTCTCATCTTCACTCTACTACATCCCTTCCAGTGCCAGGGTTACAGATGCACCTGACTTTAGCTTGGGCCCTGTTTGTCCGAAGTCAAGTATCCATGGTTACACAGCCAGCAACTCACCAACTGAGTTATCTCCCAGTCACTTTCTCTCTTTCTATCTCTCTTTTCTTCTTCTTCTTCCTTTTTTTTTTTTTTTTTTGGTTATTCATCTTCAAATCTTCAAATGTGAACAGATTATCCAGAACCAAGTGTTTCTGAAAGATGCTATTCTTGGCTCCCCTGTGCAGGACATCCATGGTACTCTTATACTCATACAGATGATAAGGCTTATGCTGCTTTTGAAAACACATAATTCATGCCAACATGTCAGTGACACCATAGTCTAGAAAATTAACAAGAATACTCATCATCAATATTCTTCCAAATGTATAGAGAGTTCTTTGAAATAATAAATGACTCTAGAATTTCTTATCAAAAATAACACGTGGCCACAATATATGCCTTTCATTCAAGATTGGAGGATAGACATCTAATTCTAGTCTAATTTCTATATTTTATGATTTTCTAGAGACTTCTACTTTAATATGTGCTAATTTTCTCAGTTATTATGGTAATAATACTCCAAATGTCATATATTTTAGCAGTTCCCAAAGTAGACATCTAAAGCAGTCCTGCTACAACTAGCTGGATGTGAAGTCTGGGTCCCTGTTGCCCTTGGCTTTCTCACTGACCTTATCTCCTTTCTGTGACCTCAAGGGCAATGGTCTGACCTCATTGGGCTCCTCAGCCTTGTGACTCACCATCACCGTGGGTTAATTTTATTCAATTACTCACCGAAATATGCTCTTTTGTCTTCTCTTTCTATGACTAAATCTTTCCCCAACTCATATTCATTTCATTATATGTTATCTCTGTATCTTTTTGCAAACCATATAAGAATTCTTTTTGTTTCTTCTTACTTTTCCTCTGGCTTGGTGGGAGCCTAGCCAGTTTGGATGTTCACCTTCCTAGACATGGAGGGAGGGGGGAGGACCTTGGACTTTCCACAGGGCAGGGAACCATGACTGCTCTTTGGATAGGAGAGGGAGGGGGAGAGGAGTGGGGGGAGGGGGAGAAGAGAGGGGGGACGGGGAGAAGAGTGGGGGGAGGGGGAGGGAAATGGGAGGCTGGGAGGAGGCGGAAACTTTTTTTTTCTTATTCTCAATAAAAAAAAAGCAAAAAAAAATAAAAAAAAATAAAAATCAACCTGTCAATAAACAGGTTGTTTTTTGCAGTAAAAAAAAAAAAAAAAAAAGTGTTTAAAAATCCTCTAGACCACTATCAGTTTTCTCTGTCTGATTTACAGTATTTTACAGCATGAAACTCCCGTTAACTTCCACAACCTCTAACACTTCACTAACAAACAACCCTTCAATGTGTATCTACTGATCCTTTCTGTGTTTGAGTTAGAACACCTTTGAAATCTGCCCAAGTGACATTGACAATCTGAATTCTGGAATGCACTGCCAGAGCAGATCCCAGAGTGGCTGGTGCTGTCACAATATCTAAAGAATTTACCAAGAGTTTCTGCATCACTGGCCAACCCGAGTGCTCCTGCTGTTTTAATTTTTGTTAATGCAATGTGCAAAGCTGATGCCAGTGTTTTGATTCTCATCTCTTTTACTCCATGCATTTGGACATTACGTCATTGGTTCCAATATTTTTAGGGGTGGACATAATGAAAGGACAGGTATCCCTTCCAGTGTCCTTTGTTATTGTCTTAACTTTTAAGTGAGTTGTTGTCCATTAGGGAGAATTTCATAAGAATTTAATATAAAGTACTTGCCGTTTTGAATGAAAATTTTGTTTTCTCTTCCAGTCCATCTGTTGCATATGATTTTTCTCCAATGAATCTATAGTAAATTAAAGACATTAATTTTTTGTTTTATAAAATTTACTGGCTTTGCCTTAGTAATTTTCCTTTTGAGTATTGTTTCCAAGGTCCTTCCCCCATCCCTGTCATGAAAATTTTTTTCTTTCATTTCTAGCTTTGCCTTTCAAGTAGAGGGACAAAGACAATGAATAATGGGAGCATGTGATTTCAGTGAACCACAATCTCCATAGATGGTGAGAGCTACACACTGTCCCCAGTGCTGAGGGGCCAAATTCAACAACTTGCCTTACATCTCAAAAAAATATCTCTGTATTCCCCTTATCATTGACCTTGTAGGATTTTCACCGACATAGAGAATTTTGGCTACATTTATTTCACACCCTTTGGTACACATATTCTTTAGTAAATTCAGAGTAGTTGCTCACTCCTGCTCATTTGATCAGCATAATGTGATCAGTATAGTGGACCAGTGTGATTATTTATGGAAGAGACAAAATATCAAGATCTCTTCCCACGAAGTTATAACACAGGCTTACAGAATTAACACATTTTGATGTCAAACTGTAAAGGTATATGGCCTCACCAATAGAAAGCAGATTGATTCTGATGGTCCTTATGGACAACTGTCAAGAAAAAAAAAAGTGAGATCAATAGCGGCATATCAGATGTCATGATGGGTTCATATACTCAAGTTAGAACACCAACCACCTTCCTAAACGGCATCACCAACTGGGGACAGAGTATTCAAAAACCTGAGTTTATTGCAGGTATTTCTCATTCAAACTGCCACAAAATGCTTCTAAAATTATCCAAATGAAATTTTGCTTTTGAAAATACTGAATTTATGAAGTTTCAGGGAGCTGAGCTTTTATGTGCTCATCCCAATCAAGAGCACAAAATATTCCATTCTTCTCTTTCAGATCATCTGTGTTCTTTGCAGGAGATAACAGAAATCCATACAAGTTTTATATTCTGGGTTATTGCTGAAATTGCCTTTTCACATTGGCCAAGGTTGCCATAAAACAGAAATGCTATTTGTTAATAGATCATTTATCCAACAATAAAATAAAAACAATACTTTGATATTTTTGATTGACTTTTCTAAGGAGATGTTTCTACTATCCATCAAAAAAAGACAATGTATATCTACTCTTCCATTCTTTTAACTTTTAAGTACATCTGGGTTTGGGGGGGATTTTTGCTTGTTTGTTTTTGCTTTTTAGCAGAATTAGAGTAGCTTTCAATTGCCTTTTAACCATTGTGATGATGAAAACTGTCGTGATCCTACTGTATTTGTAAAAGGAAATTAATGTTTTTTCATTGAAGATAAAGTTTAAATTTTTCTCACATTTTAGCTATCTTTTATTATTTTTAAGCTTTCTTAAAATAATTTTCATTATTTGTAAGTTTTTTTTCAAATTATATGTGGCCTTGGAAAATCAGAGAATGCTTTTGTGTGTCTATCTAAATTTATCAGGGCTGGAGAGATGACTCAGAGGTTAAAAACACTGACTATTCTTCCAGAGGTCCTAGTTCAATTCCCAGCAACCTCATATGACTCACAACCATTTATACTGAGATCTGGTACCCTCTTCTGGCAAATAGGCATAAATGCAGGCAAAACATTATATACATAGTGTAATGGTTGTTGTGTCTATTTAAGAGACAAGCCATGCATTTACTTGTCTTTATGAAATATCCTCCAGATTTATTGATTGTGCCATAAATGACATGATCTCATTTTATGGGTGAATTCTACCGTGTCTGATTTCATTTTATAGTCGAACTCATTGTGTTATTCTTTTTATCTATTCATCCACTGATTCATGCTTATGTTGCAGGAGGGCCTGCTTGTTCGTCCCTGCTGCCCAGCTAGCTTAACCCAGAAATAGCCACACAGAAGCCGTATTAATTAAATTACTGCTTGGCCCATTAGCTCTACTTCCTTATTGGCTAACTTTTACATCTTAATTTAACCCATTTCTATTCATCTGTGCATCACCATGAGGTAGTGGCCTACCAGCAGAGTTTCAGCACATCCACCTCCAGCCGCGGATCCATGGTTATCTCCTGACTCTGCCTTCTTCCTCCTGGAATTCAGGTCCATCTTCCCTGCCTACGTTCTGCCCTATCAAAAGGCTAAGTTAGTTTCTTTATTCATTAACCAATGAAGCAACACACAGACAGAAGGACTTCCCACACCACGCTTAGAATGATCTAAGTATCTTAGTTATTTTAAATAGGTTGTGCTGCTATCTCTGAATGAATATGTGGAATATCTTTGGAATAGGTTTTATTTTGTTTGTTTATAAACTTGGTAGTGCAAAAAAAAAAAAAAAAAGAGACAAGCCATGCCCACTCCCTCCCCCATCCACTGAGGCAGGCAGGTCTTCCTTCCTGCTTGCAGACTTAGTCTCTCTCTCACTTTTCCATCTTCCTCTCCCTACTTCTCCCTTCCCCCTTTCGTCTTTCCCTTTTCTCTTTGCTCTCTCTCTTTCTGTTCTTCTCCCATTATCCCTTCCCCCTCCATAACCCCCTAAATAAATATCCAACATCACTCTGCATGGCATGCCTATCCAAGTCCCTGTCTCTTGCCCACCTGACACGTGTCTTCCTGCCGGGGACCAGCCACCATTTGGGAACCAGCAGCCATCTCTGCTGGCTGGCTGTTCTCAGGGCCTGCTGCCTGATGCCACATGGCCTGTTACCACTGCTTGGGACCTACAGCTTTTTTGTTGCCTACTGCCACTGGGGATCCGCAGCCATTTTTAAGTTTTCCATTACACATAGTAAATAAATAAGTCTTCAAAAAAGAGAAATATAACCATTTTTCTTTGTAATTGTTTTAAATTCTGCATTTGTGTATGTATGAGTATATGTGTATATGTGTTTGTGTATGCATGTGAGTGCTTATTACAGATCATTATTAGAAAGTCTTTTAGCATGTACTCTAATGTGTATATGTATAAATTCCTAAAGTTGAACAGTTGGCTCATAAAAAAAATATACCTCCTCTATTTTAAAATATTGTGCTGCAAAGATTCATGAATAGGCATGATACTAGTTTTGCAAAGGGTTATCCTTGGTAGCATGAGCCCTAATTTCTATTTTCTCAGACTATAAAACTGAATATTTGTAATGGAAATTTGGAATTTTGGTCTCACTTCTTCTCAACTCTGCTATTTTAATGCTTTAGGATATGATACTTAAAAAACCTCACGTACACATTTCTATTAATTGAAATTTTAGAGAAATGAGAAAGAATTATAAGGGACTACAGATAGAATTGGTATTCTCTCTCTCTTTCCCGCTCTCTCCCCTTCTCTGCCTTCCTCCACTCCTCCTTCTTTTCAGCTCTTCATTCTTCATCACTTTCTTTGTGGTGGATAAGATGAATACCAAAATGGCATTCAGGGTGCCATGGTCTTGCCTTCGCCAACCAGAAGGAAAGAGCATCTCTTCTGAATGTGTTGGTAACAAAGTCCCAAGGGAAAACACACTGCTCTCTGCAGGTCCTGTGCCTTCTCCAATAATGACAATCAAGGGCCAAAGCACCAAGCCAGCCACGCTGTGAAGTCATTTAGAGAAATAATGCTGCACTAGTCCATGACTTCTCTTTGCCATGTGTCTACATGTTTGCTTGCATGCTATCTGTGTGAAGGAGTATTTCATCACTTGATTCTCAGCATCACCGTTAGCATGTAGTCATTCCCTATTAAGTGTTTGTTAAATGAACATCTCTTTTGACAACTATAAAGGTGGTTTTCAAGAGTTATCTAGACCTTACATAGAAACGAGTTTGAATTATGTGAAATGCCATTACATTGACTTCACTTTTCCGTGTACAACACATGACACATATATTTCTATAGATTTATTTGTATAGAATACCATTTCTTATTTCACCTGGCTGGGGAGTTTTGTTACTATCCCAGTGAGGAAACATTTCCTGAGCTGTCATATGGTGTATTTAGAGAATTCAGAGCTCTGGATTCCTTATATTCCAAACAGTGCCAGATGTCATGAAGTCATATACAGATGTCTTACATCAACAAGATTATCCTAACAGTTGTGTTTCTTCATCTGAATACTTCTGCTAGCGAGAGTTAAGTAGCCGAGAAGGCAGCGAAAACCTAAACCTTCTGTTCAGCTCTAAGGCAGAAATGATGCAATCAGCCACAGTCATTGCTCAGTTAGTAGTCTTAGTTTAATGCATGCAGGGTTCAACATTGATGGACGAAGAAATATTAATGGGTGAAACCAGAGAGAAATGTAGACTCGCTGTTCACTACCAGAAGCCATGACATCTATAGGTGTAAGGACACCTGTGACATAGGAGGAAGAATCACAGGACCAGGAGTCATCAAGAATTAAAGTCCCAACAAGTAAAACAGCTGAAAGTCTGTGAAGAGATCACAAAGAAATGCAAGACTTCAGTCAGCTTGATGTCCTGGCTGCAATGGAGCCTCATACAATTCATGGAGATAGCTTTATGTTTTATGCACATTTTATCCTTTGTCCCTGTGCCATCCTTCCCACCTCATCCCCCTGAAAAACTTCCAGGCATCTATCTAAAATAAGCTCATGCTTTGTCTCCTTTGTACACATTCTCCAGATCCATCTGCACTGAGCTCAACTAAATCTTATGCATCCTTGTAACTGGAGAAACTGAGGGCTATTTGGGGCGTTCTGAGTCTTGTTAATACAAGAATTTTAAAACAGACTGAAATGGAAGCTGCTGGGCAATTTCATTAGAGTATGACATCAAACAAGGAGGCAGGAAAGCTGTACATTTTGGCAGCTGCCAGGAGGGCGATAGAGTGAATAGCACGTGTTTGGCAATGGAAGTTGGCAAGCAGCTGCAGGGTCCACGGGGTAGCTTCAGAGGAACAACGAGGAAGCCCAACAATGAGGCAGGGCAACTGTGCTCAGGCTTTTGGCTCTTGTCTGAGAGGAAAAGAGATAGAAAAGAGGGACAATAGAAATGAATACCAATCGATGCATTAAAAATAAAGAGGTACAAGCTGCCCCAAAGGTGGTTCATAGATTAAAGACTTGGAGTTCAGTCGCTGAACATAAACCCCTCCTTCAGGATGGCCTTTAGATCCCGTGCTTTTCCCCTAAGCTACAGTAGAAAGCAAAGCCCATCATTAACATTTAAATCAATGTATTTAAATACGAAGTTTCTGGGCTTTGTGGACACCCATTTAAGACAAAACTACTTCTCTCTGGTGGAAAGAAAGGTTCTACCTATGGCTCAGGGACGCCTGAGACCTGAGAGTCTAATCTATTTATGTCCTCACACTCTTTTCTTTCCTCAGAGGTCAATTCAGTGAGGCCTGCCCATCACCTGGCCCCTCCCCTACCCCTACCTGGAAAAGGTGATTCTCCTGAAAGCAAAGGCTGGTTGGGTGGTGGAGGTAGTGGGGGTAATTATTCCCTTGATTAGATAATGCACTTAGCCTTCCCGAAGCCTCTCCCTCAGTGTAAAGGCTTGAAGTGCTTCGGTGACCCTGCACAGCAAAGTCTGTCAAATTCCCTTAAGTGTTCCAAAAAGTCTCACTGTTCTCTTCTTTTTCCTTTAAAGCAAACATATTTCTCTTGTGTTTTAAACTACCATCCAAGGAACAGGACAATGGTTCAAAAGATTTAACTGAAAGGATTTGTGTTAAGGATTAGGTGAAGCGCTTTAGACCTTTCCAGGTGCATTGGGGTAGGCAAAAAAAGCCATAGCCATGCCCAGTTTACTAATGAGAAAATAAAATCAAGGAAATTACGCAAAATTTGTTCAGAATCAATAGCTTATAAATGACAGGATTCAACTAGAAAGCAGATCTTCTGCCTTCAGCCAGAGTCTATATTCAGACTTTATTTCTCCCAAAGACACGGTTTTACTACTGCCTTTGGGTCAGCAGATGTTTAATCTGGAGGTAGTCCAGATTGGCCTTGCAGTGGTGGGGGAGATGGGGTGGAGGCAGCATGTACTTGACATCTTTTATCTACTAGTGTCTGAACAGTGAGTTTCAGGATGCTGGCGACCTACAATAGCATTTATCTGAATTGATTTTACTGATGCTGCTCCTCCCCAGTCTCCTTGTTTCTGGGGAGACCTCCCAAGCATAGCTGTGGGGCAAAGGTCAACTACCCAGTCACTCTAAATAAACTACTACTCCAAGTAAATTTATATTTGTTATTATCACTTTACCATTCATAGATCCATAACAGCAACAACTAACAATGAACTGCTAATATGTGTGAGTGTTGTTGGATTCTAGACATTATGTTCAATATTATTATTTCATTTAATCCTGAGAACAGGTGTCTCCCAAATAAGTAATATGATCTCCAGTCTACAAAGAAATATATGGAAGTTACAAAGCTTACCGTGTTGCATGATTCAGGCGGCAGAGCAAGGACACTACAAGACTAATATGGAATAATGGGAATCTGATCCCTGAAGAGGCACTCTTAATGCTACAGTGTGTGCTAATTTCTACAAAAAGAACTGAGGTAGAAAGTGGTAAATGAACGTGTGTGGAACTCAAGTGGATGCAAAAGTTGTGTGTGAATCCCCTGACACATGAAGCGCTAAATAAACCCTGGAGCAAACCTTCCCTCCTACACCGATAGTAGCTTCACGAAGCTGAGAATGCTTAGTGACTTCGTCAGCATGGTCTCAGGTGAAGGGTTTGTTTTGAATAGTCCAAAGTACTTAAAAGTTTTCAAGATCAGGAAACTTTATCCACCCGGCTTACTGGAAGTCTTGATAGGAATATGGTGGCCTTCTCTGGGGTATACTCAAGGATTCTGTTATTAACATTAACTCCTCCATATAAACAGAGACTTTAAAAATAACTCAATGCAAGTAAGCAGAGCTGTGTTAATCTTCTGCTATTTGCTCGTACTTGTGTTTCAAGGCTTTGGATGAATCCCACAGTGTCCCGCACACCTCTCCAGGCTCCACGTTTGCTTCTCTGCTCTCCTGCTCTCTCCCTTTGAGCATGTTGAATTTCCAAACACTTTTTGGAAATTCCTTTTCCCAAAAAACTTCTTCCATATTGCCCCTCATCCTCCTTTTCCATCTTCTCTGTCCTTAGATGAGATCAGATATTGCTTCTCTACCTGGTCTCCTACAGTATGCAGATGTTCTTACCAAAGCTCAGAAAACTGCACAACCGTGTTCACCATTCATCTCCTGGCACATTTCACTAGCCTATGATTTCTGCTGGATTAATATTGATAACCTAATGAATAATGGCATTAACATGGTAAATCCATATTACTATCTCTTACCAAAATAAGACAATTTAGAAACAACTATGCCAGTCTTGTTGCCAGAATGTATGAGATAGAAGCAAAAGAATTGTGACTTTGAGGACACAGTGACCTGCATAGCAAGACCCTGTCTAAAAATTTCAATAAAACAATAAATAAATAAAATTTTAAAACCCACGCAATAGTCACATATATCTTGCTTTGTGAGCCAGTTGGGCATTTAGAATCAGACATGACCTTCCTTTGGTTTGATTTCAGTTTTCATGATTATTTAAGGTACATTAAGTTCTAATAGGAAACCAACTCACACTAACAACACAAACTTCACTGGCAGTTCTGATTCTTTTCCTCA
Organism: Alexandromys fortis; assembly: GCF_014885135.2. NCBI lineage: Eukaryota > Metazoa > Chordata > Mammalia > Rodentia > Cricetidae > Alexandromys > Alexandromys fortis. The sequence goes on from NW_026068102.1 coordinate 677,147, forward strand.
TGTCCCTCAGATACTGGCATGTAATGTTCATCACCAGTGTAGTTGTTACTTTTTCTCTTTGCTCTTTGGGAAGCCCACCACTCAGTCCCCAAATAATTACATAGAGACTTATTCTTTCTTAAGAATGCCCGGCATTAGCTTGGTTTATTTCTAGCAAGCTTTTAACTTAAATTATCCTGTCTACCTTTTGCCTTTGGGCTTTTACCTCCCCTATTTCTGCTGTGGTATAATGTTCTTGTACACTGAAAAGATTTATTATTTATATTTGTTTAATAAGAAGCTAATTGGCAATAGTTGACAGGAAGTATAGGAGGGCAAACAGACTAGGAGAATTCTGGAAAGAGAAAAGGCAGAGAATCAGTTGCCACCTGGACACAGAGGAAGCAAGATGAGAATCCTTTACTTAGAAAAGATACCAAGCCACATGGCTAAACATAGATAAAAATTACAGCTTAATTTAAGCTAAGAGCTAGTTAGTAATAAGCCTGAACAATAGGCCAACCAGTTTATAATTAATATGAGCCTCTGTGTGTTTATTTGGCACTGAATGGCTGTGAGATACGGAAGGACAGAAACTTCTGTCTACCTATTTCTGATCTTTTATTTTCTTCCTGTTCTGTATCTGGATGTGTGGCTGGGTGACTGACTTCCTCCTCGCCTTTTCCTTGTTTCACTCCTCCCCCCTTGTTCCTTTTTATTTCTTCTCTCTGCATGGCAGCCCCATCAATCCCCCTCCTGCCTAGCTATTGTCCATTCATCTCATTATTAGACCAATCAGGTGTTTTGGGCAGACAAATTAACACAGCTTCACAAAGTTAAACAAATGTTAGCATGAAAGAATACAACACATCTTTGCATCATTAAATAAATATTCCACAGCATAAACAAATGTTACTCATCTTCAACTAATATTCCACAACACACCAACTCTATTCCTTTGTGGTAAGTCAATGGTTCTTGGTCTTAGTTAAGACTCCCAGCATTCCAGTCATATGAGTAGCACACAGTTGTCTGTAATCTAACACCTGGGAGGTACAGACAGGAGAAGCTGGATTTCTGCTTCATGATGAGTCCAAGGCCAGTTTCCACTATATGAGACCTTGACTCAAATAAGCAAACAATAGCAACAGAAAGGCTTAACATATCTCCAGAAATATTGCTAGGTCAGTCTCAGACTACTACATATGTGATTACTGCAATAAAGTCACATGATGCCTTTTGTTTCCTGATTTACAAGCAAGTTTTATTGATCTATTAATATAGCACAGTTTATTACATGTGCAATAGCATTGGTCCTAAAAGCAATATACATAGCAACTGAAAGGTGTCGTTTTGTTTTAAATGCCCATGATCATGGAATCTTCAGGATCCAAAATCCTTTGGTAGTAGAGGTCTTTGTCAATATGGAAGACTTCAATAGAATGATGGCTCCTTGAGCCTGCAGCGAATGTGGCGGTTTCATAAGGCAACAGTGCTGTATTTCGACACTAACTGATGCTTTTACGGATGATTTCCCTATAGCTCCTGATACTCAGGCAGTATTTTAACCTGGGTATAGCCTCTTTTGAAACTAAAAACAATCTTCTCAAAAGCCTATGTCTGTTTTCTCAGTGAAGTTTACCTAACAATCCTACATCTTTGTTATAGCAATAGTGTCCACAGCATCTTCACCTAAAACATATTTCCATCAGAAATCATCATGAGAAGCAAAGCCTCATGTCCACAGCCATCCTGTCAAGGATTGTGTTTTACTTTAACTTCAGGCAATTCTGCCGTTTTAACCAAGTTCAAAATTTCTTTCACCCTTGCAGTCTTGAACCTTTCAAGGTCACTCATGAGAGCCGCAATCGTCTTCCTCCACCTCCTGCTACCGGTGAAATTTTGACTTGGGTCCAGGAGTCAGAAATGTTCTTAATGATGTCTGGATGAAGAATCCTTTCCAGGTCTTGAGTGCCCTTTCCTGACTCACAGGTCACATTCCTATGAGGATTCTAAACTTATATAATGTTTTTCCTTTTTCTCTGGGTTCTCGCCATTGAACTTGGGTCCGTGTGCATGCTAGAAAAATGTTCTATCACTTAGCTCTCTTATTAGTCACTGTTCTTAGATAATAAGCACTGAAAGTTGAAATTATTTTTTGATCCATGAACTGCAGAATAGATGTGTTTTACTGATTAAAAAAAATCAGTCTCAATGACAAATTTCATCAAAGCTTTTAAGTGATCAGGTACATTGTCAAAAGGCAGTAATACTTTAAAAGATTTATTTTCCTGAGAAACAAGGCTCAACATTGGGCTTCAAATGTTTTGGTAGTACTTGCTATGGTAGTGCACACCTATAATCCCAGCACTCAAGATATTGAAACATAATTATTGCCATGAGTCGAGGGACATCCAGGGCCATATCACAATACCATGTGCCTCCCACTCCCTCAAAAAAAAAAAAGAATTAAAATTTTTCTTCAGTAAACATGTATAGAACATTTAGTACTTCACAGGCTAAGATGTTCCATTTTTAAAGCAGAGGCAAAGTAGATCATTCTTAAAGGCTCTGGGACTTTTAGAATGATAAATGAGCATTGGCTTCAAAGCAGCCCTAGTCTCTCATGAGACAGACTGTGCTTTGAACCGTTGCAGACAGGTATTACCTTCTTCACTGCTAAGGACGTCCTAGATGGCATCTTTTTACAGTTAAGATGGTTGTGTCTGTATTGAAGGCTGTTCTGTAGTACTAGGTCAGCATCAGTGTTCAGAGCAGGGTCTTTCTGGGCCACTTGATGTGGCTTCTATATCAGGGTTCACTCTTTGTTTCAACTGACACCTGTAAGTTTTGAAAACCATGTCATTCCTTAAATCTCCTAAACTGACCTCTGACTTTCTTCCTATATATACCTTTTTTACCTCTTTCCCTCTTAATAGATCTGAAGAAACTTGGACCTTGCGCTCTACTACAGGGTGGCATCTGACTTATGGATCCATCCAGCTCACTAAACATGTGCAATGAAGCTGTGTCACCTTCTCCTCATCAATGTACCCATGCAGTAGCCTTTTTCATTTTCTTCAGTTATCTTTATTTTGCATATACAACTCAGCTAACTGCATGGCATTAAAAGAATGAGATTTGTACCTATGTTTCAACATGCCTTCTTCACTAAGATGAAAATTTTTATAGCTTTTCTTTTAAAGCAAGAAACCTGAGTCTTTTCCTTTTTATTTCAACACAGGGCAATTAGAGGGTCATAATCTTTTGTTTGTTTATAGAAATTGTTTTTGTTTGTATGTTTGTTTGCTTTTCTTTTTTGTTTTTGTGTTGTTGTTGTTTTGGTTTGAGGTTTTTTTTTTGGTGTTTTGTTTTGTTTTTTTCAAGACAGGGTTTCTTTGTACCTTTGGAGCCTGTCCTGGAACTAGCTCTTGTAGACCAGATTGGTATCAAACTCACAGAGATCCACCTACCTCTGCCTCCTGAGTGCTGGGATTAAAGGCGTGTGCCACTACTGCCTGGCTGTTTGCTTTTATTTTTGTAACAGCGTTTCACTTTGTATTTCACAAAGGCTTGGAGCTCAGTGGTGTAGCTCAAGTGAACTTCACACTTACGGTGGCCCTCTTAGCTCTGCCTCTCAAGTCCCAAGATTATAGCTGTGAATATCACACATGATCCTATTAAAAGGCTATTCATTTTTTCTGATTTCGATATAGTGTGCCACAGAGAGGATAGATGGATAGAGATGGAGGAATAGATACATGGTCATTGGTCACTGAACATAGCCGATCATTTTTATTATTATGGGCACAATTTCTGGTTCCCCTAAATGATTACAATTATAACATCACAAATGACTAAACACAAATCACCATACAGGTATAATAATAATGAAAAATCTTCAAACATTTTGATAATTGTGTCAGAAAAGAAGCACATGCTGGAAAATCTTAGCTCTGTAGACTTGTTCAATTTTGGATGCTTACACAGCTTCAGCCTGTAAAACATGCTTATTGTAAAGTACAATGCAGAAAATAAGTGTATACTTCTTTTGCCCATGTCTAGTGAGAAATTTTTTTCTTCTGGGACTCTAATAAATGTGTTTTATAAAATGCATTTGTCCATAACTCACTACATTAGATTTTTTTGTCTCTTATTGGCTCACATTCATTCATATGTCTTTCTTAAATGTTTTATAGGAAGGTATAGACCTTAGAAAAGTTCATTGGCTTAGCTCTTGAGCCAGCTGTTAGCAAGAACAATGACCTCATTATGATTTGAAGAATTTGCTTCTAAATGACCAGAGATGAGACAAGAGGCTCAGTTCTGTTGCCTACTCAAATTTGTACAGTATTATTTTTATGCTCTCTGATTTAAAATGTATTACATTTATTTATTTATTTATTTATTCATTCATTTATTTGTGTGTGTAGGTTAGGTTGGAAGATGGTTTGGGCAAGCCACTTCTCTTCTTCTACTATGTTGGTCGTATGGAACTAATCATGTCTTCTAGCTAAGCAACAAGTGTTTTTACACATTGCACCTCAATAGCCGCCACCAACCTTTTTTCTGACGCTTTCTTTTTTAAGGCTAAAAATCAAAATCAAGTAGATTTTATTTAAAAAACCGGGAAGGAAAGGCAACTTGTAAAAAGGAACTAGCAGATTGAATGAAGGAACAACTTAGGAGGCAACATTTCATATATCTGCTGTGTAGTCAGAATGAGAAATGGCAGGCAGGATGCAGAAAAGGAAACAGGTATTGTGAGTCCCCGCATGAAGGACTTTCTTTTCTTCTGTCAGCAAATTCTAACTCCTTCTACACAGTAAAAGAGAACATTTGGTATGAGCAACATGCAGGAGTCATCCCGCAGCTCAGGATGCTTAAGTTCTATGTATGGAACAGCTAATCAGCAATGCATTTTGTCAAACTTAGCACTGACCTTTCTCCCAATAATTTTTTAAGAAAATCTTCTGAAGATCTATGTACACTTTAAGGTTAAAAATGGTCTTCTTTTCCTGTCTTTTTGGACTATAGTGTTCCAGACTGCTCTGCCCTCCACATGTCCTCATAAATATAATTCTGGCACTGGAATGCAGACAGACTTTCCAGCCTTTGCATACTCAGCATTAAACCACTCAGATGTGAGCTCATGTACACTCTGTGCCATTTAATCACTTTGCAGTCCTTTAGAGAATTTAGAAATTGAGTACCTACTATGTGTGCAGTGCTGTGCCATTTGCTGAAAGCTTAAACAATATGTGAGTCTTGTTTCTCAAAAGCATCACTAGAGCACTGGGAAGAGAGCTGAAGAAAGGCCCAAAGAAAAGTGTGACAAGTGCAAATTCTATAGAATCGAAAACTAAGTGCTAGGAACAGGGGACTGAAGTGAGCCCAGTTACATGGTGAGAAATCCTTCAGGAAATGATCCTTCAGCTAAGACGTGGGTCAGTTGAACAAAAGGAATCAGCATTTCATAAACAAAAAAAGAAACTGCAGAAGACAGGGCTCAGGAAATACTGGATCCAGACAAAGCTGGGGGAGCTGTAGATCCCTGCTGTTCAGTGAGAAGTTCCTGGTATGGAAACCAGATGGTCAAGGGCCTAAAATATACTACTTCAAAATTGAAAATGTTTGTCTGGAAGAATAGGCAGGCACAGAGAGCTGGGCAGATATTTAGGTAATTAAAGGTTGAAACCTGTGTCTAGGGAAGATGCTTATGTGTCATATGGCCCAGCGTGGTGTAACAATTCTTTGGAGACATGAACAAAGGCCCACTCACCACAGATATGGAACCAATAAGAATGGACAAAAGTACAAATAGCACTAACATCCAACTTGGGAAACCAATGAGTTGTATTGGAATTATTTATGTATATGTGGGGCGAGGGGTTACTTGCATAATCAAAAATGGCTCAAAGACTACTACTGTACCACTAAAGCCCACACCAAATTGGAGACTGAGGTACAATGTGCATGCAGCTTTCAGGCAGTTGGACTGTTTGTAGGGTGCTTTATAGATGGGCTCAGTCATCTAAGTTTCTTCTAAGTAGTTCAGCTGATCTTTCTTCTACCCAGTTTGACTTATCCATGGTTCTTTCAGGGATTTGGCTCACCTCTGCTTCTTCTGGGTGGCTGGTATGATCTGAGCCTCTGCTAAACACCTTGCCTTTACTGAGAGTCTTTTTTGTAGCCTGATTTTCATGAGGATGACTCTCAGCAATCTTAGCTGAATATATTCTCTTAGAGAAGGAGAAGGCTGGTGAATCTGGTCAGTTTCAGGAACTTCCTGAAGCTATTCTGATTTGTTAATTTCCTGTCTTAAAGAGATTCTCCGGAATGTTTTGTTCTGGGAGAAAACAGCAACACAAAGCCTTGACAGGAAAACGAAGATTAGAGATGGATGTCTTAGAACAGTTTTATCCAAGTGGATTTGGCTATGGCTATGGAATGAAATGGTCTATGGTACGGGAAGAGATGAATCAGAGTACCATAAAACGATGGAATCACAGAGCTGAAGTAATTCACTACTATGCTTGAATTATTTCACTGCCACTCATGATATAGGAATTCATAATCAGATGCTGAGTTAGCTCCCAGACACAGCTTCACACTAGAACCCCCTCCTGGCTAGTGGCCTTGGTTTCTCTTGTTTAATACTAAAATTTGCACCTCATCCAAATAATTGCTCTTGACTGGTGTAAAACTGAACTTTTCTTTTCTTTATTGATTTTTAATGAGTTCTACATTTTTTTCTCTGCTCCCCTTCCTACCTCTCCCCTCCCCTTCAACCATCTCCCAAGGTCTCCATGCTCCCAATTTACTCAGAAGATCTTGCTTTTTTTCTACTTCCCATGTATGTCTCTCTTAGAGTCCTCATTGTTGTCTAGATTCTCTGTGATTACACTTTCTAGGCTGGCTTTCTTTGCTTTATATATAAAAACCACTTATAAATAAGTAAAATGATAATTGTCTTTCTGGGTCTGGGTCTGGGTTACCTCATCCAAAATTATGTTTTCTAGCTCCATCTATTTGCCTGCAAATTTCAAGATGTTGCTATTTTTTTCTGCTGTGTAATACTCCATTATATAAATATACCACATTTTCCCTATCCATTCTTCAGTCGAAGGGCATTTAGGTTATTTCCAAGTTCTGGCTATGATAAACAATGCTGCTATGAGCATAGTTGAGCACATGTCCTTTGGATATATATTTTTTTTCCATCAGCCCTCTATAATTTTTTAATGGAATTGCCTTCCAACATAGAAGTACACGAAAAGGAAGAGGATGAAGTCATTATTCACTTCGGCCTGGAACAAAGTGCAGCTTTTCTCAAGTGTTTAAATAAGTCACCACTTACAAGACGTTTTTAGGAGGAACATGGTAAAATAAGCACACTTCACATGCGGCCTTTACAAAACTCTAACTTTGAGGCAAGACATTTTGATCTTAGTTGAGTTAAAGGTTCATATCCTCAATTCATTCTCACGTTTGTGTGCATGGGATGTATGTGCAGATATGTGGGTGTGCATACACCTGTGGACGTGTAAACAGAGGCAAGAGGACAGGAGTTGTCTTCCACTGCTTCTCTTCACCTTGTTTTTTGACACAAGGTCTCTCACGGAACCCGATGATCACCATTTAGGTTATGCTGGCTGCCCTACATATTCACAGGTTCGGATATATTTAAAGTGGTATTACTTGGTCTTGAGGAAGGTTGTTCCCTAATTTTCTGAGAAATCATCACACTGATATCCAAATGGGTTGTACCAGCAATCAGCAATGCAGGAGTGTTCCTTTTATCCCAAAACCTCTCCAGCATAATTTGTCATCAGTGTTTTTGATCCTGGCCATTCTTATACGTGTAAGATGAAATCCCAGAGTTGTTTTGATTTGAATTTCTCTGATAACTAATGATGTTGAGCATTTCCTTAAATGTCTTTCAGCCATTTTAGATTCCTCTATTGAAAGTTCTCTGTTTAGGTTTGTACTCCATTTTTATTGGATCATTTTTTTTCTTTTGATGACCATTTTCTTGAGTTCTTTGTATATTTTGGAGATCAGACCTCTGTCTGATGTGGGGTTAGTGAAGATACTTTCCCACTCTGTGGGCTGTTGTTTTGTCTTGTTGATCATGTCCTTTGCTTTAAAGAAGCTTTTCAGTTTCAGGAAGCCCCATTTATTAATTGTTTCTCTCAGTGTCTCCGCTGCTGGGGTTATATTTAGGAAGATGTCTCCTGTGCAAATGTGTTCAAGTGTACTTCCCACTTTCTCTTCTATAAGGTTCAGTGTGGCTGGCTTTATGTTGAGATCTTTTATCCATTTGGACTTGAGTTTTGTGCATGGTGATAGATATGAATCTATTTTCATTTTTCTACATAGTGATATCCAGTTATGTCAGCACCGTTTGCTAAATGTGCTTTCTTTTTTTCCATTTGATATTTTTTGCTTTTTTGTCAAAAATCAGGTGGTTGAAAAGTGTGTGAATTAAAATCTGGGTCTTCAGCTCAGTTCCACTGGTCCTTATGTCTGTTTTTATGCCAATACCAAGCTGTTCTCAGGACTGTAGCTCTGATGAAAATTTATAGATGCAATCCAATGCAGACAGTGAGTTTTTAAAGAGATCTGCGTATAGTGATTTTGACACTTCAATATGATAAAATTACTAAATGTTTTTTCACGTTTAAGATTGATCATTTATTTCTTTGATAAAAAAATGTTATGCCTTTATTTATTTAAGTAAAAAGGACCCTGTAAACTTGTAGTAATGAGATGCATTAAACATTTATATTTTTCAGTATCAATCCAAAACTTAGGGGCTTCTTTCTGTTTTTTTTTTTTTTCTTGAAGAAAATCCTCTTGTGCTTTATATGGCTAAACATCAGGAGAGACTTTACTCACAGCTGTTTCCTTGCATAAATGCTTTATTCTTCAAGAAAAGCATTTCTAATCAGAGCTCCTTCCCCATCACTCACCCCTTCCACTCTTTGTTCACACTGGGAGGTCAGCACCTTATGTTTCTGGCATTGTAATTTATTGCCGTTGGGAAGAATGAGTATTTGTATAGGATTCCCACCATAATTCAGCTTTCTGCAAAGTCTTACTGAGTATAACTTGAAAATACTTTCTTAAGAATACTTGGCTGAATTAACAAAAAATGGTTAGATATATTTGGACTCAGCACTTGGGTATAAATATAAATAGTATAGAGACAGATTTAATGTAAAATAAGGTGTGTGTGTATGTGTATGTGTGTGTGTGCGTGTGTGCATGGATATGCAAATGAGTGCTAAATGTAAGTCTGAGGCATGAGCTTCTATTTTCCCTCACATTTGCATGAGTTAATGAATGAGCATCCAGATACAGGACTTAGATGTGAGTGAAAGTCCTTGCTAAATTCGAAGGCATTTATTTTCAATTTCAGATTCAGATGTTCAAGTATAAAATTTCCCATTTTTCTTTGCATTGTAATAACAAGCTAGGTAGGATGATAGCAAACAAATTAGACCTGAAGCCTCTCCTGATGAAAGACTGAAGGAAAGTTTATTATAAAGAAAGAAGAAACAAAGAGGAAAGAAAACTTCCACCTCCCCAGATCTAGAAAGGAATCCCTAAGGACTAATAGGGATACCTCTTGAGAGAGAGGGTGGGGAAGACAGGAGACAGAATTGGGTTAGATAGTTTTTAGGGCAGAGGATCTATAAGCAGCACTTCCATCCCAGTCCCTCGACCATGCAAGAAAGGTTATTGGTACTGTCCTGGTAACAGAGGTGCCAGGGGGAAGCTCTTTGGGCTATGTCTTCTCCTAAATGAGCACTCCCGCCTGCAAGCTGTTCATGAGGGTGTGACTGAAACTCCAGACATTAAAGCCCTTCTGGCAAACAGTTTTGAAATTGGATCTTTGGATTTTGGTGATGGAAATATTTCAGCCTATCTCAAATATTTAGGGTCTCAACCCTTGAGGCAAGAATGTTACAGTAGCATTGAAAGCCACTCGGGATGAACACCTCTCTTATAGATAGCTTTGGGCCTACCTTCCATTTCCCTGGCAACACTACAAATATAAGCATCAACATTGTCACTTATTAGGCAATTGCCACTCTTTAGAATCTGAGTAAAGACACAGAATCCCAATCTGCTCCAAAGATTAAAACATTACCTATTATTGTCTCTTTCTATCTGGGTCAGTCAATCACTTGGTTAATAATCCATTCCACAGGAAATCTGATTCACTTGGGGACATACTAAGGAGAATGGAGGAATAATTATCCCCTCAGTGAGATAATGTGCCTATTCTTCCCAGATAAGTCCTCTCCGTTGCAGCCATTTAAGGAGCCTCAACCATGTTGCCTGCCTGCCCACTTTTCTGTGTTACTCAGAGTAGTGTGACGTTTCCTTTTCCTTCCTTCTAATTTTGGCCAAATACTGTGGCCAAAAGCCTAAACATGGTTCCCTAATACTCTAGGATGTCTCACTCGATCTCCAAAATACCTCCCACCCCTGCTTTTCTCCTGCCAAGAGCTGCTTGCCTACCTCCATTACTGACTAAACCCCTTTTACTTTCTCGTACCCCGACACAAATGGCATAGTTCTCTCTTCCACTTCCCCACTCTGTTCCTGGTAGTCGCTGAGTCACAATTTGCCTGACCTATTGTTTTTAAATGAAAGACTAATTGTCAAGTATTTTCTGACTGACAAGACTCTTTGACAATACAATAATCCAAATCAAACTAGATCAGACCAAATTAAGAAAGGCCCAGGTTTAATGGACACCAGTGCTCCCAGGTGGCCCTGGGCCAACATGGGGGGGGGTAAGGAGAACCACAATGACAACTGGAGAGGAAAAAGGGGGGACCACGTGTTTGCTCCTGGGGGATAGTTTAAATAGCCTGTGGGAGTGGTCTTGACCTTTCCTGGGGAGGGATCACCTTTTGGCAGGTTTTCTCAGAGGTGGAGTTTGGACTGAGGCAACACCCAGAGAAGGTGGCTTGAAATGACGTTTTCTACCCAACATTCAAAAACAGATGCCAGGAGCCTGGGGTAAAGCACCCAACTAAACATTCCAGGCTTTTTGTATAAAGAGGTGTTAGGGAACTGAGGTGAAGCTTTTAACCAAACACTAATACCTTGCCCTTGAGCTTCCTTCAAAATCCATCTCTAAATACTTTTATTGTCAAGAATGAAGTCCCCAAAGAGGGAGCCCTTACTCCCTGGTAACACCAATGATAAGCCTTGATTCTATTATCAATTATCCATAGCTATGGTATTAATAAGTTTGAATCTATAAGCTTATATCTCCAAGTACAGTGGAGTTCCTCAGGCTAGGCTAAATCTTTCCATAAAAGCAAATGAGACCTCAATATTTCCTGTCAAAAAGACCACCAAACTCCAGAAATCCATAAGTAACCTTTCCTTTCAGAGCTTTCTTTCTCTCAAACTTCTGAACTAGACTAAAGTTTACTTATTCAGACCTCAGTGAATCTGAGGAACAGCTGGTCTATATTCTCACAATAACATCTCTTCATAATTTTGGAGAGAATTATTACATCCTGTAACCATCTGACAAAGTAGTGCAAGCTCTTTAGTGTGATATCAAGGGTACCCTCTATCAAGTTATTGCTCCTTCCATACATACAGTCTACTTTTTCAGTATTCTTTTAGAGGCAAAACATCTCTGTATAAACGTAAGCTTTTTAAAATAGTGCATATGAATTTGAACAAGAATGTTGCTATCTACACTTGGTAACTGTAGTATTACAAACTTTAGTAGTTTTCTTAGTATAAGATGAGCTTTTTATATAGATTCTATATGCTATTACTTATGCTTTATTATTTTTAAACAGATTTAGACTGTTTTATTTTATTTTATGTGCATGAAGGTTTTGTTTGTATGTATATGTGTACCATGTTCAACACAGTAAAATTGCTGGAATGAAGCAACATGAGACATGTGGATTTCTGAGCCTGTAAACACTATGAGGCAGTAGGCACACTGCAATTAGCTTTGGTTTTGGAGCAGAAGCCAATAAAAGCTCTGTTGACGACTTTTCTATAACTGGGGTGTTCACATGAACCCTGATATTTGCTCTCAAATTATGAGTGTGAAATTTATTTATTTTTCTTAAAATCTTTACATTTTTTCTTGTAAGTGGAGACTGCTCATTCATTCTCAGCTGCCCAGACCAGACAATCACACAGAAACTATCTTAATTAAAACACTGTTTGACCTATTATCTCAGACTTCTTATTAATTAACTCTTACATCTTAAATTAACCAATTTCTATTAATCTATGTATCACCATGAAGCTGTGATCTACCGGTAAGGTTCCAACTGGCATGCTTCTTCATCTGTAGCTACATGGCATCTTTCTGACTCTACCTACTCTTTCTATATATCTCTGTTCAGATTTCCCACCTGGCTTTGCCCACTAAGCCACTGGCAATAACAAATTTATTCATAAACCAATAAAGCAATACATATACAGAAGCACATCCCATATCGTCTCCCCTTTTCTGTCTAAATAAAGTTATCAAGCAAAAATTATAGTTACAATATTTAGTCCATTTAAATTTGGCAAATTAAAGTAAATTCTCTACCATCTATACTATCTTTGTGAGTCTAAAGTTTTATATCTAATTTGTCTTTTATAATAACTAAGGAAAACTATAACTATCTCTCTTCAGTTCTTCAAAGACCCCAAAAGGATATAATATTACCTAAATAAACAGGAAATGTCTTGTAAACAACTTCAAAAACTCTAGAATTGACAAACATCTTGCTTCCTAGACAGTAACCCAAAGTTTTTTTCTAACTGTTGGGGCATCCATATTCAGCCTACAGACCCATAGTGTCTGGCAGACTTTTCCATGAAGAAGGAAAATTGAAAGACTGTTTAGCCTATATTGGCAGTTTGTCAGTCTCTTTCTTCTGTGTCCTGCAGAATGTCTGGCAGTTTCTTCTGGGAAGCAAGAATGTTGAAAAGTCATTCCATCTTTTAGAAAGTTCAGCAGTCACTTTTCTGTGGGTTCTGCATGTCTAGTTAACACAGCATGCCATTAAGCAGTCCAGGCAAGAGTAACATATTGCCCAAATGGCTAGCCTTGTCACATTGAAGGCAAATTCAATAACAAGTTTCTTTGATGCCCATCAACCTCTTTAAAGTAACTGATGCTGCCAGAAACAGACATGTCTCACTACTGAGAAAAGACTTAAGGTCTTAAAAACCTTTTAAATGCCAAGTTCTGTAAGTCTTTGAAAGATTTGAAGAATACTTATCCATCTGAAATATACCTCTGTAATTTAGAAAACCTAACTAACATGACTACAACTTTGACTATTATAAATGAACTGTCTAAACATATCTTAAACAAGAACAGAAATATACATAATAAAATGTACCTTAGAGCCGGGCGGTGGTGGCACACACCTTTAATCCCAGCACTCGGGAGGCGGAGGCAGGTGGATCTCTGTGAGTTCGAGGCCAGCCCTGTCTACAAGAGCTAGTTCCAGGACAGGAACCAAAGCTACGGAGAAAGCCTGTCTCAAAAAAAAAAAAAAAAAAAAAAAAAAAAAAAAAAAAAAAAAAAAAAAAAAAAAAAAGCAATATATATTTTCTCTCTGCTAAACCCACCAATACACTCTTTCTCCCT
>NW_026068102.1:691174-708879 GCF_014885135.2 Alexandromys fortis
TACATTGCTTATCTCTTTTTTACTCTCTATAATCCTTTAATCTATTACTGTCTATATTCTTTTTATATTATTTTTATTATCTTTAAAGACTTTGTTTTATTTTTTAAATGATTCGCTTCTTTTTATAGCTGTCTATATAATTTTTCCTCTCTCTCCTAAGTCTATGTACAATTTTTAAACACACTGTGTCTCGTTCAGAGGGGTTTTTTTTTGTCTGAATCTGTCCTATTGCGTATCTGAAATCCTTTTCTGACAATGAACATTTTTAAATGGTAAGCAGTGTGCTCATGGAAGCCCTGAATGCTGGCTCCATCTCTCTTGGCCTTTCAATTATGGTGGAGGTACATTTACAGACAGTTTTGTGACTGCTGGTTTGGAGTTATGCTCACCACCTCAACTCATGGAAGCACCTTGTAGTACATAAATCCTTTTTGTCAGAGTAAAAGCAAAATCTGCCATGCAGTGTGCTGTGCAGCCTGGAAATGTCTCTGTGTATGGTGGTGGGAATCTGTCATACTTTCCTGCCTGTGCACACCTAGGAGACCTCATTCAGCTGCTTGTTCAGGTGTGAGCACTGAGCTCTAGGCATGCTCCCAGCTACATTTCTTCTAACCCTGAGTGAGCATACAAACACTTGGACCTAAAGTGTGTGGCTGACCGTGCAGGTTAACCACAAATGTATGGGAGCCATTTTGTAGTCGAGTCTTTCTGAAGTTTTTTTCTCTCTTTAACCAAGTCTTAATTTGCTCATCTAGTTTTTGTCATACAGTCACTTCTATACAGAACTGAATGTTCACTGAAAATCTTTAGCTTTTGATAGTTTTATAAAACATATAAAGACATGAAGACTGTCTGCCAACAAATAGCCTATTACTTACCTGCAGCCTCAGAGACTATGAAGTTAATTTCCTTAAAGTTCCCTGAACCACAGATCTCACCTCATATTCCAAACCCACATTATGTCATAGAAAATTTCATTTCCTGGTGCTTATTATTGAAACAATATGCAAATATATCTTCACATGTTCAATATTTATTTTATGGTGTATAATATGCTTCAAAGAGTGAAGGTAGAAAATGCAACTGATTATCTGCATAAATAAGATGAAGCCAAGTAATGTGATGACATTTTTATTAATAAGACAGCATAAATAAGATGAAATAAAATAATGTGATAGTGATATTTATATTAACACATTGATTCTTTTAACCTGTGCTCTAAGGTGTCAGTAGAGGCTGATCATTTATTTCCCAGCCATCCAGACACAAAATAATCACACAGAAACTATATTAATTAAAACATTGCTTGACCAATCACTTAAGTGTAGTGCTAGCTAGCTTTTATATCTTAAATTCACCCATTTCTATTATTTTACATTTTACCATGAGACTCATGGTGGTTTATCAGTAAAGTTCCCAAGCATCTGTCTTTTTCTCTGGCTACATGGATTTCCTCTGACTCTGCCAACTCTCTCTGTACCTCTTTGTTTGGATTTTCCAACTGGCTTTATTCTGTTAACCGCATACAGAGGGGAATCCCACATCACTAACGCCCATAACTGATAAAGAAAAATATATTATGAAATAGAGATTACACAGCACTGAACAAATCAAGTAAAATTTTTGACCTTGTGAAACTCACAGATTAGAACAAGAGGCAGACAAAAATTTTAAGTAGCAAGTTTGGGGATGGAGGAAGGGAGAGAGAGACATTACGTCCTTTCCTTCATTGACATTAGAGTCTACTTCTTCAAGATTCTAGTGTAAACTGAAGACCAATTGAGATATCCAGCCTTACAGACTAAAGACTGCTGTACTTGTCAACTTTCTATTGGTAGAAAGCCTTTTTGGACTAGCTGACTTATAGCCTGGAAGCCATTCTAATAAATCACCTTTCTCTATGTATATGTAGATTAATTCTCCTCCTTTAGAAAACCCAAACAGAACGAGAATATACACAACAAATAGATGATAGATAGATAGATAGATAGATAGATAGATGGATAAGCAGATAGATATGATAGATAAACAAATGATTAAACAAACGAATAATATAAGTAAATGTTTTGTATTTTAGGAAGTATACACCGTAAAGTGCACTGCATTTTGAGCAGGTGGAGAAGGCAGCCCGAAGTCCAGACAACAGCTCTGCACTTACATAAATAACTCAAACACAATGTTTTGCCCTTAGAGTCTACTGTTCCCAAAGCTCAGATTTTTTTTTTTTTTAAAAAAAAAAAGTCTTTTATGGCATTTCTACCTCTAAAAGGACATGATTTTGTTTTAGTAGCATCAAGTGAATGGCTAAAATTTGGGGAAGTTCCACCTGTTGAGAAAATAGATGCTTTTCTTATTTATCTACAGAGTTCTGTGTGTCACATTACATGTGACGAGATAGCTGCTGCAAGTCACCACTACAAGAAGGGGTCAGTTACAAGGAAATCCTTGCTTTAGCACCAAGCAAACTTGCTTGATAAACTGTAATTGGTTGCTTTTCCCCCCAGAAGGTGACTGATCTCGTGCATCTTGGCAGATGGTCTTGCCCCACAGCTTTCTTCTCAACTGGACGCACATAGCCTTTTCCATATGTTCCAAAATTAAAATGTTGGCTGTCAATTTGTGAAGACCACATTAGAAAATTCTGGCTTTATGCTTAAAGTCTTCCATTGAGTTTTGCCTACATTCTATTTGCTAGCCATACATGGCTGGAGAAAGTAATGCAAAAAAGGTAATGGTATGTTCAAGAGGGTTCTCTCCTTATTCCAGTCACTGACAAATGTAGAGCCATTAGCAGCTAGCAAATTCTGACTTGTATCCTGGCTGCCTAATTTCTTAATCACTCGAGCTTCAGTTTTCTCTCTCATAAAATAAATATAAGATACCTGCTTGCAATTTCTAGAAGTGTTGACAAGTTGGCATGAGCAAAGCACTTAACGTGGTGTCACAACCCCAGTTTGCTAATACTGTACAAGCATCTCCACTATGTTTCCTATTCATTCTTGAACCCTGGAAGGAACAAACAGAGGTAAATGAGGTGAGCTACTAACATTTCCTCGTGACTTCTGCGCCAGCATTTTCATTTAGCTCGGGATTCCAGGCAAAAATAAAAATTCAAATTGCACCAATTTCATGCTGTATTTCAAAATATCAACACACAGAAAACAACAAACCCACACTGTTTACATTTTGGTGTGCTAAATATTTAGAGTTAATATTTTCAGTGCTGAAGAATTTTTAAGTAAAGAATAAGTGGAAATTACAAAGCCTGCTTATGTAGATGAGATAGCATCATAATGAGAAGCAGACACTTCCCATTTACTGACCTCAAGTGTTTAAATTCCTAACCCAACATCACATCTCATGAGAGTTTGCATTTGAAATCCGGTGCATGGTTTCAAAAGTTATCAGATTTCTGGGGACCTTTTCACAGGTGCTATGGAAATGGAAGTGGTTATTATTTATAGCTAAGGCAGCTGCATTTTTAGTGTTTTATTCTACTCTTGCTTTTCATGAAAATTAAACTGTGAACAAAAAGCTGGGCCGATTCTACCTTCAAGCCAAAAAGAGAGAGTGAATTTTAGGTGAAATGTGGTCTTAAAAATAATACCAACTTATTTTTATATTATAATTTATTTCATCATTCTTAATGTGTTTTACATATCATTTGGTTTTAATTCATATGTCTTATAGCAATCTTCAAACTGGAAAACAAAAACAAAATAAAACCTGGAAGCCAGTGTACCAGCCACCTCATGGGAAAGGAAAATTACTTATATCATGTCATATTTTTATATCCCAAATATTTCATGAATATGGTTTTACTCATCGTTTTTTGATCCTGGAGTTACTCATTCCAAAAACATGGGATGTTTGTTCTATCAAGATAAAACTAAATGCTCTATTAGTAAAATGAATCACATTTTGAAACGTATTTATGTTTCACTACTGAGATACAGTCTATAAAGTAAATACCCCAAAAAGTCCCCTTTTTAAAATTAAGTAGCAAATATGTACACACTTTGTGTTGTTGGAGACACTGCCTTGTTATGTGCTTAGATTGGCCTCAAACTTTGATCCTCATACTTCCACTGCACATAAGCTTGGATTATGGGCATGGGTCACTACACCTAACCCAAGTAACAGCTTTAAAGTTTCATTTCCTCAAGACAAACCCAACTGGCATATTGGTAGTAATAATTCTTTTGAAGATGCATGGGTACAATGGTGGAGAGTCCAGACTCCAGACATCCATTAGGCTTAAGGATGATCAAAGCAATGACCTTTAACCCAGCGAAAGTAATAATACCAATTTAACACATCGGTGTTCAGCTGAGATGAGTTGATGTGAGCAAAGTACTTAAAACCATGTTTGGGGAACCTGTGGGTGTTTTGTAAAAGTCATCTATACTTTATTACCTTAATTTTGAAAATGGCACATTTATTTTACTCACAGTAATGCTCTTCTTTCGAGATGGAAAGAATGCAAAATACGTAACTAGAAGCAAACTGAAAATTTCTTATTTATTAAGCTATTGTGTTCCCTGCCCATCAACACAAACTAAACCAAACAGAAAGCATAGGCAAAGGCTTCAGACAATCATTTGGAGTCTCACTGATATGCAAGGGTGGTATGAATGCCTCATGGCCAAAGTATTAAAAAATACATATATATATTATATGTATACATACATGCATATATATAATATATATGTATATATATTATAAATCTAAACCCAAGACAAAAGCTTAACCTTGGCGATATTTCTTCTAAATAAAGCCTGATACAAAATACAGAAAAACAGAAGATAATGCCAGAAATACTGTAAGAAAAAATATTTTTAAAAGTTTGAAATACAAAATAGATATATAAGCCAGGCAGTGGTGGTACACACCTTTAATTTCAGCACTCAGGAGGTAGAGGCAGGTAAATCTTTGTGAGTTGGGGATCAACCTGGTCTACAAAGTGAGTTTAGGACAGTCAGAGCTGTTTCACAGAAAAATCCTGTCTTGAAAAAAATTGAAGAAAGAAAAGGAAAAGTAGATATTTAAAAACAGAAAGCTAGCCAGGCGGTGGTGGTGGATGCCTTTAATCCCAGCACTCAGGAGGCAGAGGCAGGGGCAGGCAGATCTCTGTGAGTTTGAGGCCAACCTGGTCTACAAGAGCTAGTTCCAGGACAGGTTCCAAAGCTACAGAGAAACAGTGCTTTGAAAAACAAAAAACAAACAAACAACCAAAACAACAAAAAAAAAAAACCAAGCAAACAAAAAAAAAAGTGATGGAAAGGCAGAGACAAAAAGATGAGGAAATCAGAGTTTGACAGAAGGACCTCTGGAGACAGGCAGACATACAGAAACAAAGACTTAAAGAAAGAGACCAAGAGTGACTGAGAGGTAGGATGAAGGCAAAGGGAGGATGATAAAGACAAAGAAAGTGGTCAGAGATAGCAATACACACACGGCATGAAGCAGGCAAGTAGCTAGGCCGATAGGAGACCCAGCCCAACCTGGGCTATACAATGAGGCCCTCTAAAAGACGAGGTGGGAAGGACATAGAGGAGGAGAAGGAAGAAAGAGAAACAGAAGTAAAGTAGAAAAGGAGAGAAGGTAAGGAAGGGAGAAAATGTGAAGAGGGGTGTGCGTTGGGATCCTTAAACATTTGACTCAAGAAACGCAAAGTAAACAGTACACACTCCCTAGTCCTTTATCCTTGACTCTCACGAGCTGCATTCCACTTCCTTAGGGGTAGAAGGTGCTGCAGGTATAAGGGAGACCTTTAGTTTTCCACTAGGGGAGATTATTTATGGCTATCACCCTATGTTAAACTATGGGGGACTATCCAGACGGTGGTGGTGCATGCCTTTTATCCCAGCACTTGGAAGGCAGAGGCAGGTAGATCTCTGTGAGTTTGAGGCCAACATGGCCTAGGACAGCTAGTTCCAGGACAGGCTCCAAAACAGCACAGAGACACCCTGTCTCAAGAAAAAAAAAAAAAGCAACAACAACAGAACCAATTATGCGGGACATACATGTATCTTCATGTCATTTAATCTTTCACTGACCCAGTGTTATTACCCCATATAATCCTTAACATTTCACACAGGATGGATAATTTTCTCGGGGATATCAAAAAGAGCCAGTTATTCTACAGAACCCACTGAGCCCATACTTTATTTTTACCTCAGGGAAATCTCTCCATTAAGATGTTTTTGATAGCCATTATTACCACTTTTCAACTTCTCGCAATGGATCCGAGACTAATGTTGAAAGAAAAGGGACAAAAGTACATACGTGTTGATGCAAAACTAGAAGACTAGCTATTTGATAGTGTCAAATTATCAACCGGTTATCTCTTCTTTAAAAATGAGTGCCCTGGTTAATATTTGATATATTTTATGTTATGTAAGAAACACATTTATATTTTGCTAGCAACGATGGTCTTAGATAAGAATGAAAAAATTAAATAAACAGTATTGCATGTTGTTTCTAAGTAACGTGACTCAGTTTTCATAAGCTCGTGTCTGAGCTGATGAAACCTGGAGTTTTCTTAACATAGCGGACAATGTAACTGCTCTTTGAGTGACACTGTCCTTGTCATGGCTGTAAAGTGTCCATTACCATCAGCTGCAGCAGGCTTAGACTACTAAGGGTGGTGGTTCGCTTTTCCTCTATGTACCAAATTAAATTTTGTCACTCACATCATCAACCGGGTAAAATAGTAACACCTCCCAACAGGAACAGGAGGCAGGCAGAGGGGCCCAAACTGGTGACATATATTCTATTTCACAGCATCTTAACAAAAGCTTAAACCTAACCATTACATAAGAAACATACATGTGATTAAACCAGACTCTGAATGTGGCTGACAATGGGGGCTGACTGAGAAGCCAATGATAATGGCACTGGGATTTCTTTCTACTACATGTACTGGCTTTTTGGAACCCTATTCTGTTTGGATGCACACCTTCCCAGGTCTGGATGGAGTGGGGATGGCCTTGGACTTCCCACAGGGCAGGGTACCCTGCCCTCTCTTAGGACAGGAGGGGGAGGGAGGAGAGTGAGTGAGGGAGGGGAGGGAATAGGGAGGAGGGGAGGAAGTGGAAATTTTGAATGGTATTATTTACAAAGCAACAAAAATTTTTAAAAAACCCAATATGGTGGATACCAGAGCTCAGCCTATTAAAACCTTTATTTTCTGTTCCATATTGACCAGTTAATAAAGTTAGTTAAGGAAGTCATTTTTTTTACGTATTTTTCCCAATCTGTTTGGTCCACTTTAAGTTATTATTAAAAAACTTTCAAATATCTTTAATTTTAAGTATTTTGCTAATCATATTACCATTTTACCAATATTGTTGTTGACATTTACAAGTGAATATTTAATTTGAGTCTTAGCCCAGGCATACTGGTTTCTGCCTGTGATAGAAGCACTCAGGAGACTAAAGCATGAGGATTGAATTACACAGCAAGACCTCTGTAAATTAATTAATTAATTTAGTTAAATATACTTACCACAGTCACTCATTACAGGAACATTGTCTCAGTTTCAATAAAAAGGGAAACAGATATTAATGAACAAATTATCATGTATCTATTGATAATAACCATGGCTAGCATTATCAAAGCCAGCTTTCAAACACAACTTCTTCACTAAGAACTACTTTAAAATGATACATAAGTACATGGTTGTCTATGCAGACAGCCTGTACCAGTGTTCTACTGGAGAAATATTTGCTCCTGTTTCTTTCACTGTGTTGAAGTCGTGACCAAATGATTCCTCACTGATTTGGGAACTAGAGTGGAAAATTTTATTCTGCTTTTTAGCCTTTATTTTAGAATTATATAGATGTTCATGAGCAGGAGAAACACATGGGTCATTGGCTTGGTCTGGTGAGAGGGGGAATTAAAATACCATAAATGACACTCATTAGATGTGCTTATCAAGAGTTACTGCTGGGCCAAGATAATATCTAAACCTCAAAGCAGGAAGCTGTAGAGATTCATTTTGTTTTTCTGATTTTTAATGAAGAGCAACCCAGAGTTAAGGGTCTTGATTTAGGCACACTCCGAATTACTGAGATGTGATTGATCTGGCAGCCACCACCAATCTACCACTTCCATCAACAATGTTTCCAATAGTAATTTTAAAATTTAAGTTTATTTATTTTAATTAATTAACTAATTCTCCTGTCATATATTATATCCCAACTGCAGTTTCCGCTCTTTCTTCTCCTCCCAGTTCTTAACACCACCTCCCCTCTCCCTCAAATCCACTCCTCCTTGAAACCACAGAATCTATCTAAGGCACAAAGCTGAAAAAGTAATAAAGTTAATTTTATTTCAGAAAAGAAGTGATGAGCACAGGGAAAGATGGAGGATCTTCAGCCAGCAGGTCAGCCATTGCAACGAGACATTCCTGATGGGGAATAAAGGTCCCATCTCCGGGTCAGACTCCGAAGTGTTAGTTGGAGCTCAGCTAAGAGTTTTATGAAGAACTCTTGTCCATTTGGTCCTCTAGAAAAAGATCCTACTAGATCCAATCTCTATAGAGATGAAAGCACGGGGCCCAAAACTGAGCTCAGAGCCCTGCTCTTCCTGAACCCAGACTAGTTACCCAGCCCACTCTGCACTCTGAAACACCAAGCTTTATAAGGACACATCAGTTTCTGAAGATTATTTGCTATTAAAGTTGATCGCCATTTAAAACACTAGTTTTTTTGACTTTTCTAATTTCATTTTCTTATACTGTTTAATAAAAGAATAGATGAGTCTAAAGGAGCCCAAAACATGCCTGCTACTATTTTTCTCAAGTGGAAACAATAAAGGAAGAATTAAATGTTTAGGAGGAATGTCACTGAACACATCAGTATGTGAATTGCTTGTATTGTCATCAGCATTTATCACACTTATTTGCTTTACTTTCTACTTAGCCTTTTCGAATAGCCAAGCATTATAGAATGAGAAATAGATACATTGTTAGCTATGACTCTGCCTATGCTATAGGGAAGAAATGACTGGGGATTCTTTCATACTGCTTTTTATTTACAGGAAAAATAATTAGAATGTATGACAGATAGGGAATTTGGTGTGTGTGTGTGTGTGTACTAATGTGAGACATTAGTGCTTATAGAAAAATGTACAGACTAAGAGCCCATCTAAGTAGTTCTCCTACCAATTCATTAAATTTTGTCCTCCTAAGTCTTGATGGCTATAAAAATGTTTTCTTGTCTCAGTGTGCAGTAGAGCCATAGAGAGTTTCAGAACATTCAAAATAGAGTGAAAAGGACATCTCTGTCAGTTTGACTACTTAACCGCATGTATGCTTGCCACGTTTATTTCCCACTACTTCTCTCAAAAAATATATTTTGTTGGATCCAAAGTTTTTAAAAACTATTCCAGATTGTTTCTTCCTTGAACATAATATAGGTCTCAAAGCTTAAACAGGCTGTTCAAATAAATATCAGCAGTCATGGAAAGTGTGCCCATTCTGAGCATATGAAGAACTTCCTGTGCAATGAACAATATTACACCATAGCATGGACGTCTGCAGTACATTCCTATTAAGAACTGCGGAAAAGTCTCGCAATGTCCTAACTCCTCAGTGACCTGATGTACATTCAGAGCTCAATTACAAAGTCTAAAAAATAAAGCATCTAATGAAGAACCTTTAACTTACATCTGTAAGGCTGAAGGGTAAGTTCCAGAAACCTCATATGAGCAGTTTCTGCTGGACAAATGCCACAAGTACATCATTACCTGGCAGCGGAGGAAGCCAGATATCGGCACTTGTCTTAATTAATACGTTTACTGAACTAATGTTTTTAATGAAAGCTCAGGCAAGTTTACCTCAAATTTTCTTTATCCACAAAGAAGAATTTATTCAGAAAAACAACCTTGTAAGGAAACTGTAGTGTCTTCAGGGTAATAGTACAAGCTATTATTTTTAGACATACAACTTCTACTCTAGACTAAGAAATGGATTCAGTAAAAACGGTGAGCTACAG
Organism: Alexandromys fortis; assembly: GCF_014885135.2. Classification (NCBI taxonomy): domain Eukaryota; kingdom Metazoa; phylum Chordata; class Mammalia; order Rodentia; family Cricetidae; genus Alexandromys; species Alexandromys fortis. The sequence goes on from NW_026068102.1 coordinate 701,176, forward strand.
CCTTCATTTATGCCTTTCTCTCAAATGGTATGGAGCTCAAAAGTGGTATTTTATGTGCAGTGGTGAGGTAATGTGTACCCAATTGCTGTGGAATTTATCCTGAAGATTATGGCATAGGCAATCCTAAATATAAGTCAAAAGAGTATCTTGCAAGTTCAAGTGTTTTATGAAACAATGAAGTCAAATTCCTTGATGTTGGACTCAATGATTATATTTCTGTGTGACTTCAACATGTATTGGGCTTATTAACTAGTAAGATAAATTTAAATGAAAAGCTATATGTCTGTGAATGGACCCAAGTCTGTAAATGGAGGCTGCTCATTTGTTTCTTTTGTAATCAGAGACTGCTCTTTGTTTCTCAGCTACCCAGACCCAAATAATCACAGAGAAACTATATTAATCACAACACTGTTCAACCAATAGCTTAGGCATATTCCTGGCTAGCTCCTATCTCTTAAATAAACCTGTTTCTATCAATCTGTATTTCACCACAAGGGTGTGGCCTACCAATGAGGTTTTCTGGCGTTTTTCTCTTTTACTCTGCCTACTCTCTCTGTACATCTTTGTTCGATTTTCACACCTGGCTTTACTCTGCAAAGCCATTGGCCAAAACAGCTTTATTCATTATCCAATAAAAGCAACATATATCTCATATCATAAGACTTTCTTCCTATTAGAACCAAAGAGTATGTTTATCACTTAATGTAGTCACAAGATTTGGGGTGCTTCAGTTCTTTTTGTGAATAGTAAACCAACAGCAAAGTAAAACAAATATATAGTTATTTAATTGTGAGCTTTTGAGAGAAAGAGGGAGAAAGTCACAAAGTTCAGTCATTTATTTAATTCAGATTTTAAATAATAACCTAAGGTCAAAGAGTCAAGACTAAAGAATGGCATTCCAAGCTACAGTGCAAAATACCAACTATGGAAGCAGCAGGTCCTCTTGTAGGGAATGCTTATCAGGAAGCTGAACGGTGTGGTGCACAAAAAGGACAGACATAAGGAGCAACATAAAGGAGCAAGGCTTTATCCAAATGTTATTTTTTTTCAGGAGAAATTGCATACACGTGCAGAGTATACAGAACTCAAAAACCTAATCTCTGCCTCTCTTCATTGTATCCAAACCTGGATAATTTAAATAGAACTGCAGTGAGCGTGAATGTCATTACTCTTAATGTGTGGTGACTTTCATTCCTTTCCACCCAAGAGTGGAAAAATATTTCTTTTGTTTATGTTTTATGCCTTAAACCAAATTTTTATTCTATTTTTAGGTATTTAGTGTGTTGGGGAGGGTTATATGTGATGCATTCGGGAATTCTTGTATAGAGGTAGGAGAACAGTTCTCAGGAGTTGGATCTCCCCTTCTACCATGTAGGTTCTGGGGGATCAAACTTAGCTTGGCAAACTTGGGAGAATGTGCACTTTAGAACATTGAGCCATCTCACCAACTGTTGCACGATTAATAAAAACTCAGAGACAGATATTGGGGTTCAGCCTCAAGGTCAGAAAAGAAAAATAGCCAGCCACTGGCTCTTACATCTACCTCAGTCTGAAAAGGAGATCCTGCCTCCAGGAATTCTCAGAATGAGACTGTGTCTGAGATCTGTCTCCTCACTTCTTATATTCCTCTCTCTCTAGGGCTGGGATTAAAAGCATGCACCACCACCACCTGATCTCTATGCCAAACTAGTTTGGGTACTGGGATTAATGGTGTGTGTCATCACTGCCTGGTCTGTAAGGTTGACTAGTGGAGCCATTTACTTTCTGATCTTCAAACAAGATTTATTTATTAAAATATAAATGAAATATCACTACAACCATCACCAGACAATCATGATTTCTATATTCTAATTTTATACGTAGTATATCCCATTAAAAAGTGACTGTGCATATAATATCATGTAAGGTTTTTGTTGTTGTTGTTGTTCTTGCTTTCTCCTAGCCCAAACCAAAAGTGTGCTCTTCTGACATAGGAGCTGATAAGAATGGATTAGTCACCGCGATCTACATTGCTCAGCACTATTAATTTCCATTTCATTAACTTAATGTTGGTCTCACAATAGATTCTGCTGAAGAAATCATGTTGAGTTGCCTCACATCTGATCCTAATTTTACCCTTGAACACCTAGCAGGAAACTGATTGCCCCTGAGGGCTGAGGAGAACACTGTCATGGTCAAATACATTTATTCAGCTAAGTCCGTGTTATCACATGAGGGCAAATATCTGACCATAGGCAAAGTAAGCATAACATGGCCATTCCTGTCTATTAATTATCGTTTCTACTCCGTGTGAATAGTTTTCTGAATTTTCAGGTTCCCTAAAGCAAGATTGCAGGAGAAGTGCTGAAGGCTAAGTAGGTTTTAATTATCACATATGCCTAATCGCTACATTGCTTGTCTTTCACAGGAAGGACTGTGTGATTTAGGAGCTATAGGAAATTCTAAGTTTTTTTTTTCAAATGAATTAAAGATGCCTCTGGAATCCAAAATATTGTGGCTAACAATGCCCTTCAGAGTTTAAAGGAACAATTGTTGAGCCAGGAGACCAAGCTACCTCAATAAGGCAGCCTTAAAATTTTCAGGGGCAAATAAAAGGGGGGGTTCAAGATCCCCAGAACTCATATCATGCATTGAGGCTTCTGGTTATATGTGAAGACACAACACTTGAGCATCATTATTCCTATTGGGCATAACCCCAAATGACAAGTATATTTCCATTTTGAAAAAGAAAGAGTGAAAAAGATTGGGAAAGAAGGACTAGTTTGCTCAGAGAAGGTGATTCACCTACTCTCTGCAGCACTTTTGGGGGCTGTTTTCCAGGATCTGGTATCCTGGAGCACTCAGCTTCCTGCAATTGCCTCTTGGTAGGTTGTCCCTAAGTGAAGCACAAAGGTTGTATTAAGTATACCTTTCCAGGCCCTCCAGTCAAGTCGAGCTGGTAATGGAAGCTGTTCTTTGAGCTTCCGTGAGAACTCTTCAGTAAGAAAATGAGCCTGTGAAATTCATATGTCTCTCTTGATGTTATTGGTGGACACTTTAAATACCCCCATGCATAGCTTCAAATGTAGGCATCACCAATGCATTGTCATTAATATGTACATCTTCTCCTTTTTGGCTAAATTTAACTTTAAGGGTTCTTTCATATTGCTTGTTATTGTTTTGCTTTGTGATACTGTTGCAAACAGGATTGTTGCCTTTATTGCTTTCATTAATAGCCTGCTGTTACTATATAGAAATCAGACTGATGTTTGTGCACTGATTTGATAGCCTACTTTACTGAATTAGATTATTATTTCTAACCATGTTTTGTTAGCTCTTTACAGTATCCGTAAGACTGTCTTCTGCAAAGAGAGATCATTTATTTTCTGCTTTTCAGGCTATCTGCACTTCTATGTTCAGCACACATTTCCACAATAGCCAGATGGGGAATCAATCTATGTCTTTATCTACAGATGTACAGCCACAGAAACTGTGCTCCGGTCATGGAAGAGAATGTCTTTATTCCCAGAACCTGGGAATCTGGGGAAAGATTGGGAGGATCATGAGTTTGAGGACAGCTTGGACTACACATGAAGGGGTTATACAGTACTATATGTGTGTAGAATAAAATATGATATTATGTAATCTTAATAAGTCAGAAAACTTTGTCTTAAATTACAGTGCAGATAAAACTAGAGGATTATAAGTGAAAAATTCGAGACACAGAAATGCAAGTAATATATGAACTTATTTATATAAGAATCTAAAAGAAGTTGAATTCATAAAACAGAGAGTAGAATGGAATTGCAGGCAACTACTGGGAAGGTATTGAGCACAAGGCCCAAATGTTTCTGGAGAGAAGAATGTAATTTCCCTAACAATGTCTGCCACATCTCATACAGCCTTTCTTACAAGAGCATGCAGTGGGGTGAGAGCACTCTTGGTAGCCTAAAAAGATGTGGCTCTCGGTCAAGTATTCAGTCTGTGGTCAGGGTAGGCGGCACCTGGACATAAGAAATGATGAGAATCGACAAAAAAAAAATTTGATCACAAAGAGCAAATGAAGTGTAAGAAGCAGGCAAAAGATAACAATAGGAGTCTACCAACATTTTGAGGAATGTAAATGCCCACACAGGAAGAATCGTTTTAAGCATATTGTCTGAACTCTCTACAATACACTAACTTTCAAGTTATAGCCTTGTGTTTTCTTTCTGTCCTACTGATTTTCCTGTTGCTGTGATAAAACGCTGAGCCAAACAATTGGGAGAATATTTTAGCTTACGGTTATAGTTTATCATTAAAGGAAACCAAGCCAGTAATCTGAAGGCAGAAACTGAAACAGAAGCCATGCAGGAACACTGCTTACTGACTTGCTTCCTACAGCATGCCCTGCTTACTTTCTTCAGCAGCTCAGGTTCACCTATCCAGGGTGGCACCTCCCACAGCAGACTATGCCCTCATCAACCACTAATCAAGAACACCCTCACTGACATGCTCACAGATCAATCTGGTGGAAGTAATTCCTTCAATGAGGCTCGAGTTTGTATCGGGTTGACAAAAATCATACTGTATCACCAATATAAGAAACAAATAGTATAGTCCATAAATGTATTTCCATAGGCCCATTCAGATTACCTCAGTACTAAACTGCCAGAAGCTGGGCAGTGACGAGAAAAGGCACATCCAGGAGTTGTCTTTCACAGTTTCTTCTGCACATGGATGTGGGCAGTGGGGGAGTTTGCTAATGATGATAAACCCTTGTGAACACATCTGTCTAGGGAGGTGACGTGATAGGCTAGTTCAAGACAGAGGGGTTGGTAAGCTCTGAAAATTCAAGTACAGGTCTATTCCCTGGTTGGTAGAAGACCTATATTTACTTGCAAAGTGAACTCCAGTTCCACAAACTGACATAGTATACAAAAAGCACACGCCAGTCAGCTTGACACATAGTAAGTGCACAACAAATAGTTGCTCCTTCTATTCCACTAAGGATTAAGAGGTTTGTGTGTGTATGGTATGTGTGTGCCTGTGTGTGTGCACATGTGTGTGTTTCTTGTTCCTTTGCACTGAACAGTAAGCTAAACAATGATTAAGGTTCAATAAGTAGTTAATTTAACTGTGATAATAAGAAAAGAATATAAACCCCAGAGCATTACTTTGCCTTAGTGAAAGAAGCAGGTTTGTTTCTCGATTGCGAGCTTGCCAATGAGATCAGGACGGCAGACTTCCCTGAGGAACTCCACTCCAGAGGTACTGAATCACAGGCATGATGTGGAATGCTGGATTTAATAGTGGCTGAGGCCCCTGGGACTGTGCCTTATGAAGACAAATAGTAGACATAATAGCAAAATTAAAATATTTCACTGTTCCAAATTTAGAAAATGGCTGTCTTCTTTTTGTAAATGATAATGGCTTGTGCACAGTTTGGTCTTTTCAGCTGTGTAAACGGTGCAACAGAGTTTAAAGGGCTTTTTAATTAAAGCATTCAGCGGACTCAGATATAGAATGCATCTTCCCGTTTTCATAATGCTTTTTGAAGATCATAGGCCCTAACAATCATAAGTACTTCACTACATTATTTCAGAGTAACCCCAGTGCAGAGGTCACCTCCATTCACGTGCGAAACTCGTGCGCTGGCGCCTATCCCTGCTAAAGCCTTCCACAGTATCTGGAGAGTGGGCCTATGTTCTATTATTATTTCAAACACATTTACCACTGTTAACTTTTTGTGTTACTTTGAGCTATTTCTAAAATAAAAAGTAACTAGGCATTAAAGAGCTGGAAGTGGCCTTTTTAACCACCACCCTCTCCTTTTCACGTTAAGCCTCATGCTTGCAGATGGAACTGACCTTAAATGAACACTGTCTAACACACAAGATGTCATTTTAACTGTTGTTAAACTCTTTAACTCCCCTGATGACATCTCTATTCTCATATTAATTTAAAACAAATCATCTGAGCAAAAAACTGATCATTTTTTTCTTATTTTAGGTGTGCATGTGTGTTTAATATAAAGACAGAGGTAATATTCCTTGTCCAGGGCTAAGTAAGCCAGACAGGTGCCATTTGTACTTTCTTTTATAATTAGTAAGATTCATTAAAAATTATAAACTGAGCCCACAAACTTCAGAAAGATTATATCCAATAACAAAAATGTGTATTAACATTGGGGAAAAAAGATGAAGGAATTGGTGAAGAAAAACAACAGCTCAGAAGATATACTTTTAAATAGGTATTAACATGAGAAGTGAAAAGATGAAACTACACATGAATCCTATGCCAGTTTACAGCAGGAAGTGATGCTGATGACCAAGCCCTTCTCCCAAGCACAGAAACTTCTCCAGTGAATGAAAACTAGTTTTGTGTCCGCCTTGGTTCTTGACAGGCTCGACATGGTCTAAGCGCCTGCGTTGCTCTAAGCATTCCACATTCTTCTTTGCCCAATTATGAACTCACACCTCACTCCTGCCTGCTCCAGTTCACACTGGACTATTTATGTAAGCTTGCCAAGAACTGATATGGTAATACATGAAAAATAGCGCCTCCTCAAGATGACACTGACTTTACTGTATCAGATTTTAAGAGATGTAAAACACAAGTCAGCATGCTCCAATCTCACATTCCCAGATTCAGATGGCCTAGAAAGAAGTTCTTAGACCTGTTTTGTTAAACAGCCTATGTAAATCTGTTGGAAAGACAGGCATTGTAGCAGACAATGATTTAATGCTATTCTCAGTCTCAGGGCTTCTTAACATATATAGGGAGTGTAACACATGAAAACTAGTTAGCTACGGGGTGGATGTTTATATCATTGCCTGAAATAGGATCAATAACCCATGATTCTGGTACACTTACAATCTCTTTCCTTTTTCAACTGGTATAATGCTCTCCTAGTAAGATATGAATGGCCTCAGAGATTCCAGAGGCAGTGGCTTTAGACATTGCTCATGGGGACATAAAAAAGTAAGTTCTGAGTTGAGTGTTTTCTAAAACATAATTCCCACACTTTCACACAACAGTTTTCTTTTTTCATTCGATGAACATGCTGCTGCAATGACCATCTCACATACATGCACATATGTGTACATACAGTCGCACACTATGGTGACAAGAGTTAGTATATTCTGTCCAGGAAAAACAAGATTTGCTGTTTTTCAACTCATAACCTAAAATTAAAAGTTTACATTAGATAAGTATCAACTAAGCCAAGACTATCAAAGTCAGTTTTTGGCAAAGACTGCTATTATCCATAGCTAAAAATTAAACTAATAGTGAAGAGAGAACAACAGGATAATTTGGTTTTAATTTCACATGTTGTAAACATCTTAGAATAGACTATTTGGTTGCAAGAACCATAAACATACTTGATACGCCCAAGGAAAAACAAATACATGGATGGGGGAGGTACTTGCTTAAAATTCTTGAAGAATTTCTTTTCATGACAGAATCATAAAGAAAGTATAGCCAGAACTCAGAAAGGACCTGTTGTCAGAGGTTTCTGTCCTGCCCAAACCTGCAGCTGTTCAATCCCAAAGAAACACACAGAGGTCTACATTAACTATAAACTGGTTGGCCTATTAGCTCAGGCTTATTATTAACTAATTCTTTTTTATTTTATTTTATTGAGAATAAGAAAAAAAAGTTTCCGCCTCCTCCCAGCCTCCCATTTCCCTCCCCCTTCCCCCACTCTTCTCCCCCTCCCCCCTCTCTTCTCCCCCTCCCCCC
>NW_026068102.1:711409-851604 GCF_014885135.2 Alexandromys fortis
TAGGTTATTAATCATTTTGATTAAACTGTAAGAATGTGACCAAGTCAACTATTTCCATTTTTTTTATTTTGAATACATTGATTTATTAGTATTAAAGAAAATATTATCATTATAACATGATTTTAATATATACATAATGATTATAGAAGTAACCACTAAACCTACGAAAGATGTACTGCATGCTAAGCTGGGGAAAGGAACGCATTTCTGTGTAAGAGAGCCCTCAATAATGAGAAAGTTTCAGTAAACCACTTTTCCAGAATGAAAACGAAGAAGAAGAAGAAGGAGAAGGAGGAGGAGGAGGAGGAGGAGAAGAAGAAGAAGAAGAAGAAGAAGAAGAAGAAGAAGAAGAAGAAGAAGAAGAAGAAGAAGAAGAAGAAGAAGAAGAAGAAGAAGAAAGCAAAAACACAACACTCTGGATTTAAATAGGCAAACTGGAGAAGAGAACAACGGTTAGATGAGTTAGGGGAAAAAAGAAAAATGAGCCTAAAATGCTATCTTTATCTATACTTTGTATATTTAGGAAAGTGCACTCTAATGTAGACTGAATAATCACCCAAATGTGTGTCCCTGGCTTACATATCTGCACATATGTATTCAATGCCCTTTAGTCTACAGATCCCGTCTACAGATCAGGCTGTTTTTGATCAATCCAATTTTTTTCATTTTTAAGTGTGCTTTTCTGACTTACAATGCCTGTGCACCATCTTCATGCAGAGCTCGCAGAGACCAGAAGTGGGCATTAGATCCTCTGGAGCTGGAGTTATGGAACAGTTGTTAGCTGCCATGTTGGCTCTGGGAACCCAACCTGGGTCCTCAGGAAGAGGCACAAGCGATCTCAACCACTAAGCCATCTGTCCATTCCCCAGATTCCATTTAAATAATATAACTCAGAGAATGGAAAGGCTGCTCTCTCCCTCAGTGTAAGAATCCCTTGTGTCCACCGTTTAAAGGACAAAAAATCCCAACGTAATTCTGGTTTCCTGACAACATCTTGTGCCTCTCTAATCTTTGGCTTTTCCTTGCTCCCTGTTCCGTTTTGTTTTCTGAGCGGGAGAGGAGCTGCATTCTGTCTGTTTAGTCGGTTGATTTCTGTGCATTTTGTTAGACTAGGTGGGTCAGCAGGTATGAACTAGCGCATTGCCCAGGTGGCCCCTTAACTCAGCGTGATTGAGCAAGAGGAAATAAGCAGTCTGTCCCAGCGCTGGGGCTGCCTGGGGCTTGGCCAGGTGAATGTGATTAGCAACTGACGTTGGCTAGAGATTCCCCTGCATTCCCAACAGATGTCTCCGTAATTGAAAGCTTGCTGTGATGCTGGTGATTCTGAGCGGCCCCAAATTCCCTTTAATGTCTCTTGCTCATTAAAAACACACCTCCCTTCTTCCAAAGCAGAGACTTCCTTAACAGTTGTGCCTGAGTGGTAGTGGAGAGGGGATGTACACTCAGCACCTCAAAATCGCCCTTTAAAGTAAACCCGTCTTTCTTCTCTGCCTTCGTACCAGATGACTCCGGAAATACTCTGGAGGTTATCAAGCTGTTTGCCAAATGTTGCATTGAAATGGGTTCTGGGGCTGCAGCGCTTCCAGGGCTACAGGTGTGTGGTCCTGGATTACTACAGACGGCTAGAATGTCTTAGTGTTCATGCTCCACCTTAGAGCCCAGGACAAAAAGATGGAGAGCACGCGGTGCTTCCTGATTGAGAAAACTAAGTAATAAAATGAGTAAGAAAGAGACAAAATGACTCCCTGAGTTTTGTATTCCCAGGGTTAAAACAGAACACAGCACTGTTCTATGCTCCCCTGCTCAGGGAACTAGTATCGGTTACACAGTTCCCTTTGCCTGTACAATGAAACTGTACATTCCATATGCAGAGAAAAGACTCATTTATCACATAAGGCCTCCGGAAAAGGATATAATGGTATTCAGACTTGCCTGAATCCTGAGAACAATAGTGCAGTTTGCTTTAGAAATTTCATACCCCTGGGGATCCTACAAGAAAGGTTTAATCAGGGGCTCTCCACTGAGATATAAGTATTTAATGTAAGTCGTTATATTTAACATATTATGTTTTATAGTTCATTGTTCCAAATTTTAAAAAAATTAAGGAAATAATGGCCTTCCAGAGAGAAAGTTGTCAGGCTTTGAGATGTGTGCATTTCACATGTACTACTGAGAGACAGGTAAAATGTTTTGTTACTTTGATTATATTAGGTGATTGTCTTCATTGGGCTTAGTAAGGAAAATATGTTGAAACCCTTTACTGACAATGTCGTTTCTTCTGTCTTTCATAGCCAAATTTCTGGAGTTGGATTTCTCCATCTCAAGCTAATTGTTGCTCATGTAGCTTCCTTTCACTGACAGCAACTTCAGAGCTCACCAGTGCTCAGCTAAGATCAAGCTGTCCCTTCTGTCACCCTAGGCCTCAGTATTCACATATTCAATTGTGTTGTCCAGACTTCTGGGCCACCATTCTGATCTAATCACTAAATAGCATAATTACCAAAGTACCGACTTTAGGATTCCTTTCTCTCTCGGACTTCTTTTCTTTCTCCCTATTCTGTGGTCTTCCACTGATATCTACAAATTGTGGACTCGCATATAACTCTTTCTAAATTGAACTGCTCCTATGAGTCCCAGTCTGTTTGCACCGTTATATCTAGTCACTAAGTCATCCCAAACTCACGAAGATCACAGTAGGCCTTCTAACCTTTGACATCAAACCCACTGCTCTCCTAGCATTCCCTGAGGAAATGAACCGTCAATCATCAAACTGTCTCAACTAGAAACATTTGGATCATTCCAGACACTTCATTTTTCCCGCACAACTATATCTACTGTGATGACTAGTTATGCAGGTTGACTGGACCAGAAGAGGGCCATGTGTGTGGTCAAACCACATTCTGCATGTGTCTCTGAAGTCCTTTGTTGATGGCATTAGCATTTGAATGAACTAAGTAAAATAGATTCTCTCCATAACTGGGGACTTCATCTAGTCAGGTGAAGGCATAGACTAAATACCCGCCCCCCTTTTACTGAGAACGGCCCTATTCTTGACTGCCTTGAGCTGTTCCTTCATGATTTCAAGATTGTCACTATGTAAGGTGGGTCTGTGTCATTGGGAGTTCAGAAAACTGGCCACATATCTTGTAAATTGTAGGCCTGCATAATCACATGACCAAAATCCTGATAATTGTATACATACACACACACACACACACACACACACACACACACACACAAACTATGAACTGCAAGCATAGAATACATGTACCCTATTGTCTCTGGAGAAGCCTGACTACCAAGTTTATTACTAATCGCAATGGATCTTCCATCCTGTAAATACCTTAGTCATGAGTTATATGTTCTCAACTCAACTACTGCAATCAGAGTCCCACTTTTTACAAAGGAGAATGTTGTACAATCTTTGTTTCTGTGCCATTTGGCCTCTGTTGCTAACTGGAGGGGATTTTTCAGACACTGATCTGGTTCTCATATCTCTCTACCACCTATAATCTTTCCCTCTCAGAAGATATTGAAGACTCTCTTTTAGTGTTAGAGTAAACAACTGCACGTATCTCTGTGTACATACTTCAGCTCTGTTTTCCATCACCTCCTCATTTAGCACAGCCTATGCTAAACGTTTTGCAGTTCTTGGATATGTGTTCTCAGATGCATCTTTGCAGTTCGGCTCCTTCTGCTACTTATGTGTTCACATTGCTTCTGTGAACATCCAGGGCAGGTTGGTAGATGTCTTTTGGGAGAAGCAATGATGGTATGCTTTATCTGTAGGGCTTTAGCAAAAAATAGCAAAACCCCCTCAAATGTTAATGTGCTTCATGCTAATACCTTGGCAGTATCAATTCCAGGCACTGTATTTTTGAATAATTAGTTTTTTTCTAAATTCAAACAATTGATACAATCACAAGTGGGTTATAATATTTATATAAACATCAAATTAGTATTGATTCAAAACATTCTGCTTAGAGGTTAATTTGAAGAACTACAAATTATATAGTCAGCTCTTGACATGGACTCAGCTGCATGCAACTATTTAAATATCAAGTGAATATTCACTCTAAGTCACTACATAGCATGTCTCAAGTGTAACTTGTCTCCAGCCTAGAACACCATCTTTCTACATTATGGAGTAATTCCAAAGGAGCAATGTGAGCCCTTAGACAGTGAGTGAAAAAAAAAAAAAAACCCTTTTGAGTTGCCGCTGCCCTACAATCTGTCCTGACAGCTTCGACTTTGAATTTCCTTTTAAATGATCAAATGGAAATATAACACATGCAGTGAATTACATTTTTTGTTTGACAAGAATAAATTTGATTTATAGAAAATACTTTGCTTAATTTTATTAATGCCTTCAAAATTAAAATGTATCTGCTCTAGTAATTGCTTTTATATACTACTTCCATATCATTTATACAGGCTTGGGAATAGGAGATGTTTTTTAAAATTATCTCATTTCAGGACTCAGGACTATGGCTGCAGCTCAGTGTTATAACCTGGGATCAATCTCATAACTTAAAAAAACAAACATACAAAAAACAAGAAAAAAAAGCATAAAAACACATGTTGGTGTATAGTCTTTATCCCTTATTGGCATGCTTCTGTTCCCTGGAGCTTTGACTTTTAGTTACCTTCTGAATTTGCTAATCTGATTATGCAACTCACAGCTGATCTTTTGGCTAAACTCACCTGTCTTTGTGTATTGGAATGCTATTTTTTTATCCACCATTCCTTTTGCAGAACCTAGCTCCAAGCTACCACAAAACAGGGACTTCATAAATGTCTCTTGAATGAATGGTGCATGAACAGGGTCAGGAATCTACCCGAGTCCCCAGAGCTCAAAAACTAGTCATAGCCTTTGTACCCCCACTGTTGTGCAGTGTCCCTTTTCACTGCCCATCAATGAAAAGGTGTTCAACTGCAGGATAGTGATAACAATAGCTTTAAACATTCTCTGTACTCTTCATTAGGAGACATAGAATTAACAGGGAAAGGATAGGGCGTGGGACAGAGACGTATACCATAATAGGGATCTCATTCTTATAAGCATATTCTAAAATTTGGTGAAGAAGCTTGCCAGTGTGGAACAATTAAATATAAGGCTCTCATTACAACACTTATTTATTTAAATTAACTGAAAACATGAGCTCTGGCAGATGTACGCAGACTCAGAATAGAGCCTCTCATGTGTAAATAATATACTCTGCTTGATTTTTGAGGTTTTATGTAAACAAATTGCTGCTGCAAAATTCATTTGTGAGAATTCACCAGAGGGATATCTTCAGTAATGTGTGTTATAAGGATGAATTCTAATAGAAATGACTCTAAAGACACAGAATTCTCAAGTTTTTAACCATCACAAACATGCAAGGAATGCATATTTTCTTATGTCTTTTTGCCAACTAGTTAAACCCCTAACATGATGAAAACAGACTACCTATACTAGACAATAAGCAGATCGTGCTCAGAAAGTGAATCTGCATGTGTGTGCCTGTGCCTCTGTTCCCATGGGGGAGAGTGTGCCTGAATGTGTGTGCAGAGCTCAGAGGTCAACCTCGACTGCCTTTCCTTATGTTCTGTTCACTTGGTGTTGTGAGACATGTCTCACTGGACTGGAACTACCAAATAAACTAGGCTGACTGGCCAGTGAGCCCCAGGGGTCCCCATCTCTGTCTCTGCAGCACCAGGATTAAAGGAGAGCGGCACTGTGCCCAGCCCCGTGTGTCCTGGATATCAAATTCCAGCCATCATGCCTGCAAGGCAAGTTGTCTGGTAACTTGAGCCATCTCCAAAGCTCCAGATAGTCTTGTGGTGCATTTCATTATTAGAACACACAAGGGGTTTTTTTTTTTTTTTTTTTTTTTGACTTCTTAAACAAAACTTGTTTTTGTTGGTTCTCCTCTCCCATCTACTCCCCAGCCCTTTGACTACTCACATGTGTTGTCCTCAAAGCCAGGTTTCCACTTGAATGTCACACATGTACAACGCACTTCCCCCACAGCTTCAAGACCCCCTTTTCCTCTAGTCACCTTAATAGTCTAATAGCCTGTTTCCACAGTCATCCCCACTTATAAATATATACTCAGATATCATCTAACAGGATCTGAGCCTGAGAGAGAACATTTGTTTTTCTTTTCTTTACTTTCTTATTTTTTGTATGTCTGTGTGAGTGCATGTGTGTGTGTGTGTGTGTGTGTTCATTTAGTAAAGCACAATACTAGGTCCCTGTCCCCCACCAAGGATCTGTGACCTCTCAGTCATAGGCTGTTCAGTGGATTTGTAGTGCCACACATATATTTCCTTCTACAGAGCAGGCTTCAAATCCAATCAGAAAGCACCTGTTTACCCTCCAAAACAGCAATGCCAGTATTTTACCAGTGAAAGGCTAGTGTTCTAGCCAGCGGGGAAGAGACTCCCAATTCGTTTTTATCTTAAATTTTGTGTCCTGTAGCTGATGTGTATGGTGTCTTCAACAATAGAACCTAGCAACATAGTTCCAGTGAATAACCAAGGGCAATAATCAGAGCTGGTATGAACTTCATTTTGTTTAGAATCTTTAATATTTATTTACTCTATTTTAATGTGTGTGAATGTTTTCCCTGTGTGTGTATGTGTATGTGTGTGTGTGTGTGTGTGTGTGTGTGTGTGTGTGTGCGTGTGTGCATGCCCACTTCCTCAAGGGGTCCTAAGAGGGTATTAGAGGTCCTGTAACTGGAATCACAGATGGTTAAAAGAGATCAAGCAGGGCAAAACTCATTTGTGGGAGCAGTAAGTACTTTTAACTTCTGAGCCATGTCTCCATCCCAAGCTTTTGTTATTTATTTATTTATTTATTTATTTATTTATTTATTTATTTATTTTGGATTTTTTTTTTCGAGACAGGGTTTCTCCGCAGCTTTTTGGTTCCTGTCCTGGAACTAGCTCTTCTAGACCAGGCTGGCCTCAAACTCACCGAGATCCGCCTGCTTCTGCCTCCCGAGTGCTGGTGTTAAAGGCATACACCACCACCGCCCGGCGGCAAGCTTATGTTCTTTTAAACCTTCTGGAGCCACCATGGGGCCTCTGTGGCCAAAAACTCTTAGAGAAGTATCCCAATACTAGCACTGGGATTTATGTTGGAAATGTATGTTTTTTGGATGAAGTATGTAGAATATCTCAATTTATTCAAACTCCTTTTAAAAAATAAATATTCTAAATAGCTTATAATATTAAAAATTAGTTTATAAATTATAAATAATTAGTGGTCTCTATACCATGTCCTAGTTGGCTTCTCTACTGATACTATAAACTTTATCACGAAGGCAAGTTAGGAAGGGAAGGGTTTAATTTATCTTATACTTCCAAGTAATAGCTCATTATGAAGGGGAATGGGGGAGAATCTCAAGGCAGGAATCTGGAGGCACTAACTGAAGCAGAGACCATGGAGGAGTGCTGCTTCAGGATTTGCTCTCCGTGGCTTGCTCAGTCCGATTTCTTATATAACCTAGAACTACCTGCCAAAGGGATGGCACTGCCCACAATGGCCTTCACATAGCAAGAAAATGCTCCCACAGACTTGCCTACATTCCGGTCAGATGGACTCATTCCCACACTTTTCAGGTGACTCTAAGTTTGTGTGAAGTCAACAAAATCTAGCCAGCATGCTGTGGTTTTTGAAAATACATTTTTAGTCTTTGTAATTTTGTTCCATTTTCTTGTTTTCTTTTTGTCATTGTTTTCGTTTTTCTGCTTTTGTTTTTTCCCCACCCATTTAAATATCCTTAGGCCTGTGATGTTATTCTTCTTAACCTGGAGCACCCTTATGTTATATAATAATTTCTAATCTCATTCATTCTCCTGGAAATTTCATTTAATCTTTGTTGCCTGTGGAATAAAATTCCACTGCATATGTGTACTTGTTTTCATTATCCACTCAGCAGTTAATGGATATCTAGGCTGTTCCCACATCCCTGTGATTGTAAATCTGAATGTTCAAACACCTCTGTGGTAGAATCCAGAGCCCCTGGGGTATGAGCCCAGAGAATTCTATTTTTAATTTCCTGAGAAACCAGCAGACTGTCTCCACAGAGGTTGCCGTAGTTCACATGCCCACCATCAGTTAATGCTAGTTTCTCTCTCCCATCCTCGTCGGCATTTGCCGTTGTCTGCTTTCTTGAGGATAATCATTCTGACTGGAATGAGAGAGAATTTCAAAATAGCTTGAATTTGCATCTTCCTCCTTGAAAAGGATGTTGAACACATTTTTAAACTACTAATTGGTCATTAGTATTTCTTCTTTTACAAATTGTTCACTTCATTAGTCCATTTGTTGACTGGTAGCATTTTCGGTTTTGTTGTTGTTGTGTGTGTGTGTTTCTCTTTTTTCTTTTTGTTTTTCTTCTTTCCTCTCTTTTTCCTTTGGTGTTTATTTCTGCAAATGTTTTTATATTCTAGATATTATCAAGTTGCCTGGAGAATAACCAGTAAAGAGTTTCATCCTATACCATAGATTGTCTATTCGCTCTCCTGAGAGTTTTCTTTTTTGTATGAAAACCTTTCAGATGTATGTAGTCTCATTTGTTAATTATTGGAACTGTTTTCTGTGCTACTGGATTCTTTCTCAGAACATTCTTGCTTATCCTTACATCCTGAAGCAATTCCTCTTCCTTTCCTCTAACATCTTCAGTGTCTCCTTAGCTAGATCAGAAGACAAGAGAAAAATATAAAATGGGTAAAAATCAGAAAAAGTTAAATTTCTTAGGCTAGATGACATGATTCTATACTTAAAAAACCCTACAGATTCTAGGAGGAATCTCTATATCTAGTTTAAAAAATGCAGTAAAATTGTAGGATATAATATCCACATACAAAAATTAGTAGCTTTTATATACACCAGCAGCCAACCTGTTGAGACAGAAATTAGGAAACCTATATCCAACTCATATTAGCACCCTCCCCCAATGTAATAAAATAGCTAGGAATAGACCTAACAAAGGAAATGAAATATCCCTACAATAAAATTTTAAGACACTGAAAAAGAAATTGAAAAAGACCTAGATTTTGTAAAGACCTTCCATTTTTCTGTATTGACCACATTATCATTGTGGAAGTAGTTACATTACCAAAACAAGTCTACAAATTCAGTAAAGTTCCGAGCAAAATTCTAAAGTCACTCTTCTCAGGTAGACATAGAAAGGCAAAAGAAAAGTCGAATGCAGTCCTAGCAGGAGGAGCAGAGCTGGAGGGATCACAACAGAGCAGCATGTGGTCCTAACCACTGTGACATCTTTCTAGCTTGTGCCCTTTTTATTTTGTTTTATTTTATTTTGCTTTCTTTTATTTTTGAGATGGAGTTTCTCTGGGTAGCCTTGGCTGTCTAGGAACTCACTCTAGACCAGGATGGACTTGAACTCAGAGATTCCTCTGCCCCTGTCTCCCAAGTGCTGGAATTAAAGGCATGCACCACTACTGCCCTGCTGCCCTTTTGTTTTAATAAAAAATGTTTTCCTTCAGTTTAATGGCTTTATTGGATAATAATTCACATACAATAAAAACAAACCATTATGATCTGATGTACTTTGAACCAATAACCACTGTCAAAGTTTCTATTTTCAATTATTTTCCATTTCTTATACTACTTCCTTAACCCACCCTTTAAAATGATGCGGCAGTAATAGACATTTCTGTTGGTTCTCAATCCTTGAGGATAAATGGTAGTTTTTATCATAAATATTGTGCTAACGGTAGATTCTCTTTTGAAATTTCTCTGTCAGTATGAAGAAGCTGTCTTTGACTAGTTGGTTGAATTTTCTTGAATGGATAATGAAAATGTGATATTATTCAGAAATGATGAAAATAAAATTATGAAATTTGTGGGTAAATGATTCAATTTATAAACAATTATACTGGGTGAGGTAATCTAGAAAAACAAAGCTCATGTTTTCTCTTATCTATGGATGTTAGTTTTGAATCTTTAAACATGTCTGTGTTTCATATAGATTACTCATAGATGCCAGGAAACTAGTAAGAAGCCATGTGTTGCGGGGAGTGACTTTTGAGGAATGAGAAATAGAAGAGGATGATATAACAGATTGAATGGGAATAGTAGAAGCTTCCTAAAATACTTACACATATAAAAGGAGTTTAAATGGAATCATCCTATCATGAGTAACCTATACTCAATAACTCAAACTAACAAATAAAAAGCCCAGTACCAGGAGTAGATTACCTTTTTTGGAGTTTTTGGCCAGTGACAGCCCTTAAGCCAGTAAGCTATAAAGGCTGTTGCTATTGATTTTATTATCATCCATAAAATGAAACGCTGAAACCCTATTGCTGAAGATACCACATACTTAGTCATAGATCATAAAGAAATTAAACGTGAAGTTTCATTCAAACTGATTAGCTTTTATGGGGATAGAAGGTGCCATGTATGCTACCAGAGGAGAAAATAATCACCAGTATTACCCATCTGTAAACTCTGAACTCCAACAATGACTTGTGCTACAACATATTCCCATTGATGCAATGGTGGCAGGATTGCTGTGGGAGTAACCAACCACTTTCTGGTCATATTATGGCCCATTTTACAATTGCCCTTACATGTGATACCTATTCCACAACCCCTCCTCACAAGTCTTGGGAATCATGTAGAAAAGAGAGCAGAAAGATTCTACAAGCAAACCCAGAATGGCTATAGACATGTGCAAAAAACTGAGAAACTATTGGCAACTGGCATCTGCCAGAAGCAGGAGAGATCAACTTCTTTAAGGGTATATCCACTGATCGGTTAACCATGCTGTAGTAGATTAAGGCAGCACAAACTGTAGTTGATCAGTATGAAAAAGAAGGGGCTGGAGTAGGTGATGGGTTTGTACTAAATGTGATGACCATGTGAGGTTGCCCTGGTTTTCCTGTCCAGTTTTGTTAAGCAAAGGGATCTGGATTAAGTCAACTCTGTACACTTAAATTAAGTTTCACTTGTTAGCTATATCATCAATTGTTATGTGTGTGGGTTTTCGTTGTTACTGATTTTTCAAAACGCCTTGAGTCTAGGGGCTAGTAAGGTAGTTCAGCAGGCACTTGCCAGAAGCCTGAGAAACCTGCATCTAATACATAAGACCATCCTAGAATGAGTTGCAGGTGTTATCACTTTCTCAAAGAGTCTGTACAAATAGAACCCAGTGGTGCAGTACAGCACTGGGATTCTCTGCATGGGGACATTCGGTTCCTGTTCTTCGGTCACTTGTGGCCTTATGCATATTTCTTGAAGTTTGCCTTTTTATGGAAAGCAGTTTTGTTTTAACTGTGATTCAAATCGTATAATTTTTCAAATATTCATATTTACATACTATATTTATATAGCAATATATAGTAGCTGTATGCAAAAAAGTCACATTTGTTCTTAAAATATAAAGCCAAATTATCTACTAAGAATGAAGATTTCATTATAAAATATTTCTTAAAAAATTATGCATTTACTGGTGAGATACAATAATTATAATTCTAATATAAAAATCTGTCAATTCATGATTACTTATGTTTTATTGTTATGTCATAACTTTACCTCATTTCTTCCTTTAACCCCATCAGATGGGTAAGGAAACTGAGCTCTATAAAGACAGAGTAACTTCCAAAGATACACTGCTAGACAATAATTACTGAATAATAATTATTATGCAATTGATAGTAATTTAATAATTACTTAATAATTTATTAATTATGCAGCTATTTAATAATTAGTAGTCTAATTTAATGATTAATGCCTTGTCAACAGTACAGTCTGTTCTTAATTTACTCAAATAAGCTGTAAAAGGCTTATTGGATGACATAAAGTAGTTACAGGTACTAAACCAGAAAGTTCATTGTCCCTTAATCTCTCTAACTTTTAAAGTTCTATAAGTCATGATTTTGAAGAAAAGAAATGTTAGTTTTAAGGTCATTTCAAAGTAAGAAAACCATCATTAGGTCAGGAAAAAGAAGCCCACATCATGGGTCTTTGAAATGTTTAATTCAGGTTCAGTCTGCATTTGCTGCATTCAGGAAATATAATCCATGTGTTTCTGCAAGCTGAACACAGATTTATTCACATATATGAAAACTAAATATGACTAAAGTATGTACATTTAAAATTAAACTGGAACACATGAAATCTGAGCATTACAAATAATAGTATCCTACACTAATACTTATTTTTACTTCAAATGCATATAACAAATTAGTGGTATTGACAGTTTCCTTGGGAGTCATTGTGAAGGAAATCTGTTAGACTGTACAGTTCCCCTTGCCAAAATAAATTTTCCTGGGATAGCCTGGTCCACCCTTATCTTTTTTGCACACTGAAAGAAAATGAAGTGTACCTGTGACTTAAAATGAAGACAAGAAGAACTTCATAGGATACACAGAGAGAGCTGTGAAAGTCAAGGCTTACACATACCTGTGAACACACAAACAAAAATAACATCACTACTTTATTGAAACTGCTTTGTTTTTGTTTTTATTTTCATCATAAACATTGTATGGACTTATACATTGTGTGAAGTCCTTCTTCATGTGGAATTTAGGTTACCCAATCAGAGGAGAGGATTGTGAAGGGTGACCCAAAAGGATGACTACGTTCCTTTCTTCTTTCTCCCTCTTTCTTTCTTTCTTTCTTTCTTTCTTTCTTTCTTTCTTTCTTTCTTTCTCCTTTCCTTCCTTCCCTCATTTCTTCCTTCCCTCATTTTTTTCTTTTTTAATTTTCTTTCTTTTTTGGTCTATTCATGATTCTAATTGATTGTGTCAGTTAAGTCTTGAATAGTTTTTCTTATAAGTCTGGCCTTATTTTCTGATAATTTTTGCCAAGTTTAAACTTTACAGTTTCAGCCAATTTTAATGTATATGCCTTCCAAAAAAATATGTTCAAATGTTCTCACTTTGGTGGGAAAAAATATGTGTGTTTATATATCTGAGAGAATTTACCTCAAGCTTAAGAAAATGTATATTGCACATTTATAATCAAATGTGGTACTTTCCCGAGGAGCACATTTATTCATTTAGTTAAGTTATCACAATAATAAACATTTCTTTTGAAAATAATGTTTATTTTAATGGATTTATTTTTATTTATGTGTATCCATGCATGTCTCTATGCACTCTTGCATGCATGCATTCAAATACCCATGGAGACCAGAAGAAGCATGTCAGCCTTGGCTACCTAGGAAGTCTTATCAGCCTAGACTATGTGAGACCTTCTCTCCAATAGCAAATCAACTTGACTCAGTGGGTAAAGTGTTTGCTGCACAAGCATTAGGATATGAATTCAGATCTTTGGCTCTCATGTAAAAGCCAATCTGTAATCCCAGTCCTGAACAGTAGCATGGAATGGCCATCTAAAAAATTCATTGGCTATCTAGTCTGGCAGGAGTAGTCAGCTACATACTCTATGACAAACCCTATATCAGAAAATGAAATGGGGGGCATATAGGAATATACCCCAGGGAGAAACAAAGCAAACTAAGAAAATATCATTTGGAAACTCACTTGGTTTTCTAAGTCACCAAGACTTACCAGGTCTGCTCCTCTGCGAAGCATGTAATCTGTGGCAATGCTTCTTAAACCTTAAAGTGTGTGCAAACCCCACATGCCTTACTGGAAAGACAGATTCCGGTTCAAAAGGCCTGGTTCCAAGGAAGCCTTCATAACAACTTTCACTGCGTTGCTGATACTCTACCACCCACACTCCCAATAACAGGAGTTTTCTAGCACTCAGGGTCACAAACACTCTCTTAGGAATTCAGGTGGAAGTTAAGTGAGGCTGAAAGTAGGAATACATCAAGGAACAGGTTTTATGTGTAAAGTATAATAATATAATGGCTTAATTAACAGCATGGAAAATGTGGATGGAAAAGGTGTATGTGATGTGTGCGTATGGTGCACATATATACATCTCATGTATGTGTGATACGTGTGTGTGGTCTACATGTGTGCGCATGTTTTGTTTGTAAATGGCATGTATGGTGTATGTATGTTGTATAGAAATCTGTGTGAATTGTATTGTGGTGTGTGTGGAGTAGACATGTGTGTAATATGTGTCTATTCTCTCTGGGTGGTGTTTGTGTATATATGTATGTGTGTGATTTCTGTTTGTTTTGTGTGTAGTGTGAAATAATGTGTGTATTTTTATGTGGCATGTGTGTACTCTGTATGTAGTATTTGTGTATATGCTTATGTGCGTGATGTGTGTGTATACTCTCTATGTAATGTTTGTATGTATGGACATGTATGTCATGTGTGGTTTTTGTGTGCTATGTGTGTAATGTCCGTGTGTAAAGACTAAGTGAGAGGAAAGTTTTCTGTAGCACTCGTTCTGATTATTTCTTTTTTTTTTTTTTTTTTTTTTACAAATCCACTTTTATTTATTTACTTTTCATTGGTTTAAATCCGGGATGGGTACAGCATCACACGGATTCTGTGTCCAATGGCTTTTGCAGGAAGGTTGCTTCGGAATTTGGCACGGACCATGCCACTGTTTCCATGGGCCCGAGTTACTTTCCCCCAGATCACTCTGGTTTTGTTTGGTTTGCCTCCAGGTGTCACTGTTTTGTTCTTTGCTTTATACACATAAGCGCATCTCTTGCCCAAGTAGAATTCAGTTTCATCTCGGGCATAAACGCCTTCAATTTTAAGGAGAGCCGTGTGCTCTCTCTGGTTCCGGAGACCTCGCTTATAGCCAGCAAAAGTGGCCTTGCACCACAGCCTTCCAGACATACTGTCCTTTAGAAGTCCTGTTCCCAGCAGGCCTCCACAGGCGCCAAGATGGCCGAAAAGATTACTGAGTTTTAAATGTGTTCTCAGGATAGTTGTTCCTAACTACCAACCAAGAGAAAGATGTTCTAATCTTACCTTGAACTTGCAAATGACTTTGAGGAAGATAAGGGGAGGCAAGACATTAGAGCAAAGGAAGCAGCAGGGTAAAAGAGAGTGTGTGATTCATTGAAATAGTGAGGAAGCTGGTACAACTCTGGAAATTTGTGAAAAATCTGTTTTCTGAATGAAGATGCACTAGGTGCAACTTGGTAATTATGAATAACCTGAGAAGCTAAGGGCTGAGCGGTGAGACCCAACAGACCCATGATTCAGCCTCCACGAGTTCTGCTGATGAAGCTTAGAACAGTCACTGAATGGTGAGGGAGCATTCTCTACTTGCTTTGGGTCTCTGAGGTGGAGACAAACATGGCCCCTTTCTATATCACAGGAGGCTATTGTGAGCCACTACACCTATGACAAATGTGTGAATGAACAGCCCTTCATATGCTGTCATATACTGTATATTTTATACTGTCATCAAGATTTGTGAGCAGGGTTCTTTTCAATGTCATCATTGAAGAAAAGCAATTTCACCATCAACTGCCTTTTCTTTCTTCTGAAAAATTTCCTAGCTTTTTTAGGATATCTTTCTGAATTTGGTCCCTATGGATTCCCATCCTATTTGGCACTCTGGGATTTATGCAGAGCTAGTGCGAATTGGTGAGGCCAGGATAACCACAAATACTTCCATCTCACTGTTTTTTTTTGCTTTGTTCTTGTGCTTTCTCTATTTGTTATTTCTCCTTTGCATGATTCTTCCTCCCCTTCTACCTCCTTTTCTTTTTCCAGACCACATTTTATAACTTGATAAAGCCTACTAATATCAAGAGTGGCAATTGTTATTTATCTTGTGCTCATTGACTTACATGAGGACAAGCTCCATTTTTTTTTTTTATAAAAGTCAGAGTAGCAAGAAGTTGTACACAGCAGCCAGCTTTAGCTTTGATGGACAAAAAGATTTCTGTGAGTTCAAGACCAGCCTGGTCTACATGAGTTCCAGCCAGAAAGGCCTACATAGTGATCTATGTCATGAAAGAAAAAGAAAAAAAGAGAGAGAAGGGAGGGAAGGGGAGAGGGAGGGAGGAAGGAATGAGGGAAAGAAAATCTTAGACAAGATTTTTAAAAAGAAGTTTAAAAAATATTCTAAAAAATGTTCAAGTGTATTTGAAATAATTTGTGTTTTTCATAAAAATTTGTGTTTATAAAAGCTTTTATTTCCTCTTATTCTAAACACTTCACAAGTGTTTGTTGCTCTTACATGCTCTTAGATGTCTAGACTTCAACATGATGATGTTCATTGTCTAAGGCCGACTGCCAAGCTCACCCACAAGGACAGGAAAACATGCACACACTGGCATCTGGTGGGAATTAGTAGTCCCCACTGTGACGCATCGCAAATGGGAGTGAAAGGAGACATGCTCGCTTGTGTGGGCCCCAAGCATCTCCTCAAGTCTAAACACCGGCCATCTCCTGTAGACTCACTCTGAGCACCCTGCCCCAACCTGGTCCAGCCATGGAGCAGCCACCACATGCAGGACAGGCAAAATCAAATATAAACAACCTGGACTGCGAGCACAGCACCACTTCACTCCAAAGGCAGGATTCACAGCGTAGCTCTGGCTGTCCTGGATCTCACAGAGATCTGCCTGCATCTGCCTCCCGAGTACTGGAATTAATGGTCTGCACCCCTGTGTCCAGTTTACAAGCATTATATTTTCCGAGCAAATTTATGATTTAGAACCTGGAAGCCACATCTGAGTATTGCCTGTTGTTGCTGTCTATCTACACTTAGGATGGGGATGAGTTTGCTTGAAGAACAGCAAAGAGACGTGAAAGCCCAGGCTTTTAGGTTGAATTAAGGGATGTCCTGAAATAATGTTGGAGAACACAGTCAATTTGTAAATTACCAATGCCCAGAGTTCCTTATTTCCAACTGCCTTTCCATAGAGAGGGCAGGCTACCATCAGTAGGGAAGTGCCACGAGCTAATGGAAGCTCCACTGAGTCAAGTTTCAGGATGGTAATCCTGGTGGTCCAGGGCAACGTTTCCTTAATGCATGCACAAGATTCCAGGAAGTCTGATTAGCAGATATCATAGTCCAGTCCTCCAGTCTCTCTGCAGCTTTCCTAATGACAGGAAGATGAAATGCCATGGCTTAAACAATCATGAGGGAGACATTTGACAGGCAGGTCACTGAAGCAGATAACACAGAACAGGGAATTTTCATAGTCATTGTCACTGATGCCCTGTTTTACACCGTGTCCTTGCTGACCTGGATCTCACCACATATCTGTTTTTCTCAGTGATTTGATTGTAGCATGAAAGTAGTCCTCATTTTTTAAAAGTTTCTTCTTAAAAAGTGAAAAGTCAAGAAATCAGTTCCCTCCTCCCCAGGCCCATTTACAAATACCTTGCCTATCTCCTGTATGTAAATCTACATTCTGTTTAAGAGAAATAGTTTATATGTGTCATAAGATGAGGGGCCTATCTCATTTCCAAGAATTTGAAATGATCCCATCAAGAATTCTCTTCCCCACCTTATGTAGTGATGTTTGAAATGTTGAAGGTATCTGACATTGAGATCTAACTCTCATCCAGCTTTTGTCTTTCCTGTAATTTCGGAAGAAATTCTGTATGTTTCAAAATGAATACTTTTCTTAACACACTCTATTTTACCCAATTCAAACGGTGTAAAATAGAGAATCTAAATTTCCATTGTTGTCCTATAAATAGATGTCCAGAAAAGAACAGAGAATTGTTTAGGAGCAGAGAATAGCCAGGCCACCTGTGACAGGGTCAGGGTGTCCCTTGGTTTTCTTTGCTGCCATCTGTAACTGGTTGCCTTTACTTTCCTTTTTTGCTACTAGACAAAGGAGAGTTTTGGGGCTCTTATTCCATTAATCGTTCTCAAACAAAAACACAAGGCACCCCGAGGCAACATGTTCTCATGGAAAAGATAACGTGAATTCATGTGGTACAGACCACACTAAAGAACTAAAGTAATGTCTATAAGACTGACAGCAGATGAGAAGATAGTAGATGAGAAACCAGACTGTAGTGCAGGAGGTAGGATGGAGGTGGATTCATGGGGAAGAACAGAAGACAACTGATAATGGCCACCAGTTTTTGCCAAAGAAGTCCAGCTTCTCCCTGAATGTGGATCGCATACCTTTTGTTTATGTAGCATTTTACGGTTTACAAATTGTATCTCTCATATTATTCCTTTCCACCAGGAATATATTGTTACAGGGAATTGGTTCTCGGTCTCGTTGATAAAGGAATTTTAAAAGAGACTCAGAAGGAAGCTTAAGGAGGATTTTATTGATAGAAAAAACAATACATCAGAAAAGATGGAAATTGCAGTTGGCACCCGGAAGGGGAAGAAAGTCATGTTTAGTTGAGACCAGCAAGCAGCTGCAGAAAGGGCAGAGCATCAGAGAAACGATGAGAGAGCACAGTGTCGGGAAAGCAGGTTTCGGTATTGGCTGGTTTCAGGAAAAGGCGTAGAATGAAGGGAAAGGAAAAGTAACCATTTTTAAGCTGTAGCTTTTGAAAATGGACAAGCATAGCAGTGAAAATCCATAAATATTTGGCCTGAAGATGGACTTTCTAGGGGAAAATACTTTATCTCATGCCATTAGCAGGTCCTTGAATAAATCAGTTTTCCTTAGGGGTGGTCTAGTAGCCAGGCAACTTTGAGCTCCAGTTGGATTACCTCTTTGATTTATGTTTAAAAACCACTTATGAATACTCACATACATGTGATAATTGTCTTTCTGAGTCTGGGTTACCTCACTCAAAATGATGTTTTCTTTATGCCTGCGATTATTCAAGATGTCATTATTTTTTTCTGCTGTGTAGTACTCCATTGTATAAATGTACCACAGTTTACTTATCTATCCTTTGGTCAAGGGGCATTTAGGTTGTTTCCAGGTTCTGGCTATGACAAACAATGATGCTATGGACATAGTTGAACACATGTCTTTATGACATAATTGAGCATCCTTTGGATGTACACCCAAAAGTGGTATTACTACGTCTTGAGGAAGGTTGTTTCCTAACTTTCTGAGAAATCGCCACACTGACATCCAAAGGGGTTGTACCAGCTTACGTTCCCACTAGCAATGCAGAAGTGTTCCCTTTACCCCACAACTTCTCTAGCATAAGTTGTCATCAGTGTTTTTGATCTTGGCCATTCTTACAGGTGTAAGATGGAATCTCAGAGTTGTTTTGATTTGCATTTCTTTGATGACTAAAGATGTTGAACAACATTTCCTTTTGTTTCTTTCAGCCATCTTAGCAGTTGGATTAACTCTTAAGGGAAAATATCATCCAATCAGATCCAACCTCTAGAAATATCAGGATGTCTTGACTCCTTACTGGGCCAGAGGCAGAACTCAGAATCTTTTTTTTTTTTTTTTTTAGACAATGACAAAAAGTTTTCCTTGAGCTTCAACAAAATCCAGATACATTTACCTTTTCCTGTTGTCCTTTGTATCTTAACTGTGATGCTTCTCTTTCTAGTGGTACCAGGAAAACAGTAGACAGGGCAAGGCAGAGTATGAGGAGGGCTCCATCCACAATGACTTCAAAGCCAGCTAATGTCTGTCTAGTTACCTTGATACCACGATGATAGTAAAAATGTAGCACTATTTCTCCATACTATAAACAAAATATCTTTGGAGACTGTGGCTGGTGAGGTGCTAAGAACAATTATTGTTCTTGCAGAGAACATAGGTTCAGTTCCCAGCACCCACATGGTAGCTCACAATCTTCTGTACTTCTAGTTCTAAAGAATTCAACAACCTCTTCTGGCCTCTGTGGTACATATACATAAAAACAGGCAAGCACTAATAATATACAAAAATATATCTTTATATGTATACACACACAGGAAAGTTTTGTACCAAAACCAAACTTCATATAATAGTTAAAGAACAGGATATTTAATATTTTCTCATTTAACTCAACATTCTCCCCATCAGTATGCACCTTCACAGACTGTTGAACTTTCAAGCAATTTCCAGAAGAATCTCTTTCCTTCTGGCCAAGCCTCTTCAACAGAGCTCCTTTAAGACACTGCTAAGACAAATGCTGAGGTCATCTGTCTCACTAAGAAACTCGTTTTTGTGTTGTCTGTAGGTGCTCTAGCTCTCTAGGCAAAGGATTCTTTTGGGACCATCTTAAATCTTTAAGGCCAGCTGCAAACCCTTTGTATGCTCAGTGTCTGCTTTTTAGGAAGGATTTTTTTTAATCCCTTGTGCTGGCACAGTTGCTTTCCTACCCAAACCCAAGATCAGTTCAGACTGAAACTTCCTCAGTGATGTAAGCAAAAAGAATCTATCTGTAGTGAATCTCTCTAATTCCTATTCTGTCCCTTTGTCCATTAGTCTACATGAACCTGGAGAAGAGGATCCATAGCCTCTGCTCATCTAACAGTCTCAACAGGTAGCCATGGATGGTTAAAATATAACTCTGAATTTGGCAGAGTTAGACCTCTGTCTACTACCTTAAGGTGAAATAGCAATGTCAATGAATTTAAAATGAAAATTGACTGTCAGTAGAAATGATTAAACCTCATATGTTGAAACTTCTGATGTGAAAAATCATTTTAAAAAATTTGTTTAGAAATTGGCAGCCAACAATGGTCACACACTTAAATACCAACACTCATGAGGTAGAAACAGGTATATAAGAAATTCAAGGTCCACTTGAGTTACATGAGACCTTGTTCTTACTTTTTCTTTTAAAATTTATAGGTGACATAGTTTGATCATATTATTTTCCCTTTCACACTTCTCTACCTACTCAGCTTCACATAAATTCTCTCTCAAAAATATGCAAACAAACAAACAAGAAAAAGAACAAGAGAGACTTAAGAGCCAGAAGATCAGGAAGTTTGCTTTAAGGTGGTGTCTCCTAGTAATATCAGAAGCTACATCCATGAAATTTCATCATCACAACGGCCTAAACATGAGCCGAACATGGACAACAACAATGTGCATATGCCAAAACGGAGAGGGAAAATTCCATAAGGCCTTAATCCTGGAAAACAAACTATAGACACCTGAGGACTGTAGAGAGTGGAGAACTAGTCTTTCCCAGGGAAGAGCACAATTGGTTATCCAATGCCAATTGGTCAGCCCTAAAGACAAGCATATAACCAACATTATGCAGACAGAACAGAATATATGTAGGAATATATGCACATATACTTACACGTATATGCTGATAACAGCAATTAATGAAAACATTGAAAACTAATTCAACAATTTGAAAGGATATACAGGATAGTTTAGAAGAAGGAAAAATAGGCTAAAAAGCAAAAACTTATGGTAAAATATTTTTGAAAACACCCAAAAACCCAAATATTGAAAACAAATAAAGTAAAACAAGAAATAAAATCAGTAAAAAGCAAAAACTCATAAAGCACACACACAAAGCCACATAGTTCTTTTGTGCTGCTCAGCTACTCTTGGGTAGCTGTGCCCTGGAGTTGGTTACTATAGCCAGTGAAACTCTGCCAGAGAAAACTGATTTTCCCTTCACCATCATGTATCAATTGCAAATAACTATAACTTTTTGGTTCGGGATGGAATTTGTATCCACTTCCCTTCTCAATGCTAGGATTTTTGTTTGGTCAAAAACTTCAGGTCTTGGATATGCTATCACTATCTCTGTGTGTTCATATGTGCCACAACCTCGTTGTGTATGAAAGACAGTCTTTCCTTGGGATAATTCACCTCTCTGGCTCCTACAATCTTTCTGCCGCCCCTTTGGCATAGATTCCTGGACTTTGAGGGGAAGGCTTTATCAAAGATATCCCATTTAAGGATGAATGCTCCAAAGTCTCACTCTCTGCACATTGTTCATTTCTGAATCTCTTTGTTAATTCCCATCTACTGCTTGAAGAAATGTCTCCAATGAGGGTTAAGCGATGTAGAGTTAATTTCATTTCTGTGTCCCTCTAAAAAAATAATAATAGTAGGTTATAAGCCTATGGGAAACCTATTATTAGTTTTAGGTTTTTGGATACTTTAGCTCCATCTCATTGGCCTTAAATACAATTAAAAATTGTTGGTTATTGCCATAAGTTTTTTTTTCTGATAATGAACCAATATATCTTGCAGGTAGCAGGTCTCTGCTGTAGGTTGAAGGGTTTGTCACTGGGTGAAATTGATGATTTCTATCCTCCTCTAGTAGAATGCAAAGTACCTTCTAGCACCATGAACACTATTCAGTAGGGATGAGGCTTCAGCTGAGTATCAGCTCAATTTCTCAGTATTGAATAATAATGACAATAATAACAACAATAGTAATGTTAAGTAGGTAGTTTGTCTTCAGTACTAAGGCCTTACCATCTATTATGGAGAGTAACAAACAACCTTGGAAATAGCCCATGAAATTTAAAGAGAGGGCCTATGGGCCACTTTTGTCAGTAACTTGGTAAGATGTAACCCATTCTTGACACTTGAAGGTTTTACTGGGCATAAAATGTCTATCTAGAATATTATCTCTCAATTATTCAGTGATTCATTTTAATTTCTTTTATATCACATATATATATGGAACCTTTTACAGTAGTATATTTCCATATGGCTAAAGAAATATTTTTGTGTAGCACAATTTAATTCTCTTAACTGCAAAATCAAACAAACAATAACAACATAAAAAACAACAGTCATCAACCTTAGATTCTGCTTTTTGACATGAAAGAAAATTTGGAAACAAGAGAGCATTTAATGTTCTCTCTCTCTCTTTCATACACACACACACACACATACAGAGAGAGACAGAGAGAGAGAGAGAGAGAGAGAGAGAGAGAGAATGAGAGCACTTAGATTTTTCAACTTATAAGCATATTTCTGATAAAACAATCCTGAATGTGAATGCGAATGTGAATGTACAATGTAGCCTCTCTATGAACTAGAGAAGATGTTTTATATGCCCGAGGGTGGCTTTAGTATGCACAAACTAATCATCCTTTTCCATAATCTTTCTGGGAATTACACGCACACAGGCCAGTTGCATCATGAAATTACTCCTGAAACTATTCAAGTCACAGGGGCTCTGGGGTGACATTACCTTAAGATCACCAACTATTTATTACCCTATTGCCAAAGTAAACCCACTTATTACCTTTGCCCTCAGCATTTGCTCATGGTATTAACCCATTTCAAAATTTTTACAAAAGTTAGATATCGGGCTGTGATTCTTTATAATGAAATTTCATTCATCACTGAGCTGGGTAAAATTCCTAGTGTTCCATGTACTATTTTAAGCTACTTTAAGTTTCAGCATAATTTTTGTCATCTATATTATTTTCAGCAAATGAACAAATCATGAATGTGAACTGTTCTACTATATTATTTTAAGCTTAATGCTATTAGAAGCTATTGTGCTTCAAGACAATGGCAATCATGTCGCACAGCCGATTCTGAAGGCAAGGGGAAATTGAGAAAGTGCTTTAATAAACAGATGCTTCCTTTGCCTTTTGAAGGAAAATCGTATTTATTTGAGCAGACTTTCTCCATATAATACAATCTGCATGTTTTATAGGGTGACCATTTCCCAGAGTTTACTCATTTAATGAGATCACTGCCTCGCATAGAAGTCGTCTCTGCCTTGCTCCATGTCAGCACTGATGTGTGCAGATGGGCTGAACAGAGAAAAGGAACACGATCCCACAAGAGCTTAAGATTTAGGAGAGCAAAGGCTGTTTGGCACAGCTCTCAATTTTTCAGAATGTTTGTAAGAGCAAACTACAGGGGGCAGCAAATTTTAGCAGGCACTTCAGAATTTGCTGAAGCCAAGAAGTTCAGGGATGGTTCACCTCCCCAGCTGAGAAATTCCCAATGTCGATGTGGAATGTATCTTCTTACTGCTCCACTAGTAAAGTACACAAAAACCAACCTTCATGACCTCCTGCCCGCCCACTCGCACTCATCTTTTCCTAGTAAGCTCTTTCACATTCTGCAGGCAGCATTGTCTTCCTCAGATTCTGCAAACGAGTGTGATATGCTGAAGTGACATTGATTAAAGACTCTGGGATCATCTGAGCACTGAAGTGAGTGCAGGGAACAGGAGCTGCACACACCAAAGGGAAGCAG
This sequence comes from Alexandromys fortis, assembly GCF_014885135.2. NCBI lineage: Eukaryota > Metazoa > Chordata > Mammalia > Rodentia > Cricetidae > Alexandromys > Alexandromys fortis. The sequence continues at coordinate 735,361 of NW_026068102.1, forward strand.
AGAGCTCCAAAGGGCATTGCATGTTCTCTCTACTGCATTTACACAGAGCAAGCAGAGGCTAGGGATGCTCCTGAAAATACTGCCTAAAGATTCCTCTATCGCAAATACAGGATGCGTGTAAAATCAAACTCAATATTGCTGAAATTTTCAATGCAAGTCCACATGCATTTTTCAACAGCCAGCGAAAATGGGAGCAACATTATCCATTAACAATGCTGAATTTGATATCTGTTTTTATTTTGGAAATAAGAAAAGAGGAATTCCAGCCATTCTCGAAAGTCTTTGATCTCATCTAGTGTATCTTATAAAGTAGCATCTCCTGGAGGCTTGAGTGACAGATTGCTCATCCATGTTTGGGAGTCTGAAGGGCAGCAAAGGTACCATCTCCACCCCTTTGCCCACCTTAGCTCTGGTGGCATCAGGCTGCTACTGTAGGGCTGCTAACAACATGGAGGGCCCTTGACGAGACTGAAAGGCAGAAGGTTAATGGGTTTGCAAACTAGCAAGTCAAATTATTGGGAAATTTTATGGAAGACTGAAGTCAGCACTGAACTGTGCTGAGAAGTGGTGGAACTGGCTGACATTCAGCAGCAGCAGCAAGCCTGCAGTGGCCTCCGAGCTCTGCTCACTTGTTCCCGCTGTCCCGCTTGATCGTGCTATCCTCTCTCTGCCCTTGTGCAAGCGCTTCCTCTCCTACAGTGAAATACAACAAATAAACAGCAAAACCCAAGAAATGTCAGAAAACACCTGTGGTCTCATCAAACCAGCATAAGTAAATGTCAATATGCCATTTTTCCTAAGAATTTTCTTTTCTTTTTCAAATAGCATTTTCAAGTTTTCTAGTATAGCATATATTTAGTAAGTGAGCATTAGTACGTACACCGTTCATTGATTTTTTTCATATACCAGCAACATCACTGCAACCAGACACTAAAATGAAGAACAGGGCATAGCAGCACTGCCCACAGGTCATATGAACCTATCTACAGTCTCTAAACTTCCCCAGTCCTGCATCCTGACTCCATCAATAAACACCAACTTTGGTTTTTATGTAATTCACACCAGGTACATTCTTTGGACTATCATTTGCTCAGCCTCATGGTTGAGAGAGACATCAACAGAGTTGTGTGGAGCTGTAGACTGGTAACTCCTTTGCTGCAAGGTGCTCTGTCCCTGCATGCTTTCTAATATAGTTCACAAAGTAAAATGATAGGCAGATGCACTGACCTCATCTTTCTCTTCCTACTATATATACATATATATTGAAATGATATATAAATGATACCTAGAACTGTATGATTTGCATTTTAATTTTTAAATAATATTTAACCATACACATATCGTTTTATGTTTGTGTTTCAACACATGTCATGTCATTGATGTGTTTTCTACTTTGGTATCATTTTATTCCATATCGAATGGAGCTCATGGCTTCATTGAACACTCTTCTATCTCTCTGAGGTTTTGGAGTCTTTGTGTGTCGACTGCATGCTATGTCTCACCTTTGAGTCAATCAATGCAAAACCTTGCCAGGATTTTATTATAACGGAAAACACCCATAATAAGAGATATCACAAAGGTTTAACATTTATTTATGCACCTCTCATATTTAATACTTGGAAAATGTTTGTGGAATATATAACTAAATTGGGTGAGCATTTCTCTGGCGTTTATCTATTTTTAACATCTGGTTCAGAATCACTGGAGATGCTAAAAGTGTGCCTTTTTTGCCTGCACTATTTGCCTTCTGCATTTTCAAAATGGTCCTTGCCCTGCTGATAAGAACTCTTGCCAGAATCCAGAAGGTTCTGCATTGGTCCAGATAAAATTCCTTTCACAAGCCAAGAAACACAGGAACCTATCTGGAGACAGATGCTGAATCCCCATCCCTGAGGACTGAGGCCATTAGAGGACCAGATGCAATCAATTCAAATAGAATCCCATTCCTTGCTTTCTATCCCCCCAAAATCAAAATCAAGAAAAGAAAAACAGAAAGTAGGGAAGAAAGATATAAAGGAAGAAGAAGCTAAGAGATAGCATGGGGTGTAAACAGGTGACAGTAATGAAAGGGGTTCTAGCCCACTCACAAAACAGACATAAAATCAAATGATCCACAGGAAGAGACCGACTTTGGCCACGATGATTTCCCAGCTCTGGTACTGCTGCCTCCCATGGTGGCTTTAAACTGTCAAGGAAAGACTGCTTTGTCTCCAACTTAGACTAGAAACTTCTGACTGTTACTAATAAGTGTTTCCTGAGCCCTGTTAATGTGTCTCCAGGCCCACAATTGTCTGTAATTCCTAACTCCATCACTGTAAGTAAGAGGTAGGGGCAGACCTCAGGCAACTGTGTGGCTTTCCTAGTAAAATCAAATTACTGCTTTCCAAAATCAGTTGTGCTAATTTTGTGTTAAATTGTATATTACCAACTCAAATGTGCAACAAAATGTCTTATATATTAACATTATTTAGTAAAGATCTTCTTTAATGCGTATTAAAGAATGCTTCTCTTTCAAAAAAAATAGTAGGGTAGTAGTGTCTAGGGGTGTGGCTAAGAGGTGGGGTGTGCTTTCCATGCAAGTGTGAGGCTCTGGTCCTGGATTTGTCACAAATGAGAAAGGAGGGAGAGGGAAACAAAGGGAGGGAGGGAGGGAGGGAGGGAGGGAGGGAGGGAGGGAGGGAGAGAGACACAGAGACACAGAGAGAGAGAGACAGAGAGACAGAGAGACAGAGAGAGAGAGAGAGAGATCAAAGCTCAGGGATTCTAGGAGTTTGCTACAGAACCTGTCTATTCGAATGTAAAGACCGATGGAGTTCCTAAGGAAAGTGACCTTTATCTAAAATGTTTACATATATCTTATTTTATTTTATTTTATTTGTGTGTGGTGTGTGCACTTTCACCACAATGTGTTTGAAGAAATAAAAGGACAACTTGTGGAGTCACTTCTTCCTCCACCATGAGGATTCCAGAGATTAAACACAGGTTGCCATGCTTAGTTGCAAGAGCCTTTATCCTCTAAGCCAACTCACCTGCCCTTGAACTTTATTTCTAAAGAAATTTAATTCACTTAAAACCCCCATCACTTATTTATACTTTACAATGATAAGCCCACCTCATCAATAATCTTAAAGGCTGTTGATCTTGCCCTATGAAAAGCCCCCCCTAGACAATTTTATCACTGAGACAGGGAACTCTTAAATGCAATTCCTTTGTTACATCACTTTACTCTGCGTTCACTGTGAAATAACTAATGAAAATAGACAATATAACATTGTACCTCCTCATGTCCAGTGTTCCTGGAAAAAAATCAATACATTGCAGAAAAATTATCCACTTACCTACCATGGAATAGAAGACTTTGAAAGAAGAGTCAGAACAACTTAGCATGAAATGGAAATTAGATTATTCTAGAAATGGGGATATTCTAAGGTATCAGTAAATAGTGCCTAAATTGAACATAAAGTTAAATCATTTCTATACAAAGTCTGATTTACCTTTTGTTTAACATATACTTTTTAAAATCACAATGTTTCAGCCCAGGCCCAAGAGACGAACTTAACACAATGGTGTGTGTCATTTGTGAGTCTTCAGGGTGAGGTGGGAAGTACTCTATGATCTTGTGAGGGCTCCTAGCTCTCTGCAACTCCCATAACCCCTTTCCAGATTTGTGAACATAGAAAAAGATATAGATAGGAAGTAAAGCCATATCCTCACCCTTTAAGTAACTGCCCTTCTGCATTTTCCATTCTTAAATTATTCTGTTTAAAATGCTGTAGATGTCTTTCGTCACAATAAAAGGCAGAATGTAAACTAATATATTTACACCATTCATATATGCACTTGGCTATCATTCATTTGGATCATTCATCATTTGAATCAATGATGTATTTATTCATGTTGATCATTTATCTGATTCAGATATTGGCAATGAACTAGGCTTGGCATGTTTCCCATTCATTCATTCATTCATTCATTCATCCATCCATCTATCCACTCAACACTTACATATTATATTGTCTTGTAAGAAGCCAGGGTTTCAAACACAGAAAGACAAACACAGTATGTACTCATCCATAAGTGGACACTAGATGTAAAGCAAAGGATAACTAGACTACAGTTCACACCTCTAGCAAAACTAGGTAACAAAGAGGACACTAAGAGGGATGCCGGGTCACCATAGGAGGGTGAAATAGATGAGATCACCTGGGTAAACTGTGGGGAGTGGGGTAGAGAGGAGGGGATGGCAATAGGAGGAAATGGGATGGTCGAGTTTAGGGAGGGACAGAGGAGAACAATGAAAGAGATATCTTAGTAGAGAGAGCCAGAATGGGGTTAGGGAGAAACCTGGTGCTAGAGAAATTCCCAGGAATCCACACAGATGACCCCAGCTAAGACTTCTAGCAATAGTGAAGAGGGTGACTGATTTGCCTCCTCCTGTATTCTGATATTTTTAATGTTGGCATTTAGAGCTGTGAATTTTCCTCTTAAAGCTGCTTTTAATATGTCCCAGAGATCTTGTATTATATTTTTATTTAATTACATACATCAAAAGAACCTAACAGATGTTGACAGAATACTCTTCCCAACACCAAAGACTGTTCATTCTATTCAGCAGTCCATGAAATTTTTTATAAAATAGGCCACATATTGGACATAAATCAATATCAATAAATACATGAAACTTGAAATAATTCCATTCATCCTATCTGGCCCTATTCCAGTAAAACAATGTTTTTCTTCTTTTCCTTTATCTGAAATCTCTCTAGGATTATATTTGTGTATATATGGATATCTATCCTGTATCTCTGGAATGATTCCAACTTTATCAGTGTGTATGATTTTTATAATGTGCCTGAAAATTTGTATATACATATACACATATATTTTCATTATATCTTTTATTTTTGAAATTATAATATAATTGTTTCACCTACTCTCCCTCCAATCCATCCCATATTTCCTTCCTTGTTCTTTTTCAAACTCATGACTTTCTTTTGTCATTAATTGTTATTACTTGTATATATGTACTTGTATACATATGCATTTCTAAATATAACCTTCCTGTATAATGTTACTTGTATATATGTTTTTGTGACTGAGCATTCAATAGTCGATAACCAGTGGGTGTGCTCTTCCTTGGGGAAGACTATCTCTCCCACCCGAAGTATTCTTTTTGTATCAACACACTGCCACTCAATTACATCTGTCCTGAATTACGTGGTAGGAAAGTAGTCAGATGGTTACATGTGGTATATAATTTTATGTGCTCAAATGCTTTCACCCAACAATGTAGTCAATTCAAAAGAACTTTATAACTACAAATGGTCACGCGAGTGAAAGGTATTATTATGTTCATAGGTAAACTTAAGCTTTGGTGTAGCATTTTTTTAAAGAAAATAAAAACAGCGTAACCAGTACGAATTCATTATTCTATTAAACTGTAGATAGTAATTATCCTTCTTTAAAATTTTTGCACTGAGAAATACAAATGTTTGTTTTTAAAACCCCAATTTTGTGGTTATGTATAAAACACTACTTAATAATGTACTTCATGATAAATTTTTAGAAGTTGTAATTTTAAGACTTGGGGTGACTCTCCCTATGAGTTTTATTAGGGCAAGACAAGACCATAGACTAATCTTCATTAAATCTGGTGGTGGGGTACTTAAAGAAGGTGGATCTTTTTGTGTATTGTGAAGTTTTGAATGACTATCAAAGAAGTGAATGAGGTCCCAAATATTGAAATAAAATGGGAGTTTTGTGTTCTGTAACTGTCAATTTTGCAACTGCTTCCTTTGACTTAAAAACCTCATCTCTTTGTAACTAGAATATGCTTTGAAGAAAAAAAATTAAGAGCTTTATACGGGCAATAAAAATGTTGTAATCTCCTATGGCAGAGATCTAATTCATAAGGCAACATAACTTTATACACATCAATATTTGCAACCAACCAGGTTAGTAAGTAAGAGGTTCAGACTTCAAAGGAAAGGACAGCTACATAACTTTTCTTTACAGGAGCCATTGACTAAAACAACCTTTGTCGGCACTGTGGTTGAATCAGCTCAGGTGTGTGCAAGTGGGATCTGTGTAATAACTGTTGTCCTACCCCATTCGTTTTGTAGAATTCACTACCTCACTGCCATGGTGATTTTTTTAAAAATGTGTATATTATTTATTTATTTGCTCTTTGTGTGTATATGTGTGTATGCACATGTGTATGCTATAGCACATATGATGATCAGAGGAGCACTTCTCAGTGTCAGTTTTCTTATTCCATCAGGAGAGTACCAGGAATAGCTGAGATCAAACTCAGGTTGTTATTCTTGAAGGCAAGCATCTTTACTGGTTAAACCATTTCATCAAGCCCTGCTTCTTAACAAAATAACAATAAAATAATCTGTATAGGTTTATGTTTGATAGTGATCTCTAGCCAGTCTTTGAGACCTCAATAAATTTACAAGGCTATCATGAGACACCCACTTTAAAAAGAAACAGTAGAAAGTGATAGTTAGGATCATTGGTTATGAACTCAGACAAACCCGTCTTCAAAACAGTTTTGCCTTGTACTTGATTGATAGTTCTTTGGGCAAATTGTTTATTCAGTATTTATGCACCTCATTTACTGCCTATGTAAAATAGAAAAGAAATCTACTTCATGAATTATTTTATGAGTTAAGTAGAGTTACTTTTCTTAAGTCTTTTCCTAATGTTGTGATAAAACACCATGACAAAAGTAAGTTAAGGGAGAAATGGTTTATTTTGGTTTGAGGTTAATAAACATGGCAAAGAGTACATACAACAGGATCTGGAGGCCGTTGGTAACATATCATCCATAACCAGGAAACAGAGATCAATGAATGCTAGTGTCTGGTTACCTCAACCCCTCCTTATGCAGTCGTAGTCCAGTCACTTCAGCCACAGGGGTCAAGCCTTCCCATCACAAGTAATCTCATCGAGTTAATTTCCCAGAAGCATGCTGTGGTCCCCATCTTCCAGGTGATGCTAGAGCCAAACAAGTTGAAAATTAAGATTAAGCACTTGAATGCACTTACTACAGCATCCAGTACATTGTAAGTATGCAAAGCATTGACAAAACTTTTATTGAATAACTACTATAAACCAGATGAAACACAAATGTAATTTATACGTGCATATCTCCAAATAATAGAGCATACCCACATCCCGCATCCCATGAAGATGTATAATTACAGTCTGTAAGCACTGTCAACCACTGGCATATTAGCAAACAACAAACACCATGCAGGGTGCAGTCTGTTTACTTGACAAAATATAGGTAATTCAGCTGCTTCATACAACAGGCAAAGGGGGTGGAGTGCTGATTGCAAGGTGAATTGAGTTCAGACACTATATTTAGCTAGAACGTGGCATCATTTAAAATTTTGAATTATGTGATTCACACATTTTTCAATAACTTTGGTTTGTTTACCTAAGAAAACCTGGGGAATCCAGTAAATTTCCTCATTCTTCTTGACTACATTTATCTGACACAACTTAAAGCCATAAAGCAATCAATTTCAAAATCTGTAACATCTACATGGTTACCAGGGTCAGAACATAGTCTTGGACCAGAATAACCACATGCTGTAAAATGTAATTGATGTTACAGTGAAGGCCAGCAAGGTGAGTCTTCATTCTGTCTGCAGACATTAGCATTATGAAAAGGTTCCTTGTGGCAATTGCATAGTTAGTGAAATGCCATTATGCCCATCTTCCCATGTGTTCTTGGGGCTGTGATTATATGACACTGGACATACACATGAATATTTAAAATCTCAATCACTTCTCCAGATGTTCCCAAATATCACTGTGCTTGGCCTATGGACAGAACACTTGGACTTAAACTTTTCATTTTATTTTTTTGCGCATACTATTCTCTTATCTATACAACCTGTTCGGAAGTTCTTTCCTGCCACTTACCATTGAGACTAGTAACCAACCAAAATAATGAAATATGAAAGGGCTTACCATGAAGACATACTTCCTGTGTTGAAAGATGTTGCCAGTCTGCTAGGTCATACACAGGTGGTAGCTGTGAACATAATCAGAGAGTGAAATGGTAATTTGGTTCAAGAAATAAAGCCATCTCCATGTTTGGGTGTATAGAAAGCCTGCACATTGGTATTGGTGAGTTAGGATTTGTGAAAAAGGGGGCAGTGACTAGGAAGACACAGTGGCATCAGAAATCCTTGGGTTTTTCTTCTCCTTTTCTTAAAACACCATGACCCTTAGAGACTCCTAGAGACTGAATTGTCCTGTTTTGTCTGGAATTCTCCCATATTAGCAGACAAAAGTCGTCTGCCCCAAGAATCCTTCAGCCCCAAGCACATAGACAATTGATAGCCCAGGTTCTCATGTAGGGTAGCATTCCCTTGGTCATGGAGTTGCGCTACACAGTCCGGCCTAAGTGAAGCATCTACTTTATCCGGAAAGAAGAAGGTTGTCAAATGGGAACTATTACCATCTTCGAAGATCTCATCCGCATTTCCCTTTCTGTTTCCTCTCAGAGTACAGGCTTGTCTTTTTCCATTTTATTCAACACAATCAACACGTTGCTAGCACTGTGTTAGTCACTCTAATTGATTCCATCCCATCCTGAAAGTCCGTTCCCACACTACATTTCCCAGCCTCGACACAGTGGCCACGCACCTTACATCTTCTGCACTGGAATCTCCACGCTGACTTTTGTGTTTTCTGCCAAGCAGACCTGCCATGCTGCACCAGTTCAGAATCAGAGTGAAAGCAACACCCGCTGTGGATCCTCGGTGGTCCTTGGGAAGCAGGATATTCATTCATTCACAAACTGAAAAATAAGAAAGGCTCTCACAAACCAACATATTGAGTCAAGTTATCTAAGAACCCCTGTTTCTATCACAGATGTCACTGTACACGGCAGACACATGTGTTTTCAGGGTCAGCTTGTTGAACTTCCTTCACGAAAAACAATCTTCCAATATTCCTAGAGTACAATACTCTCTCCACTTCCCTAGTTCCATTTTGTTTCTGATTCTCCAGGTTCTACTTTCCCTACTTCTGTATAGACACATCCACAGACTATGTCTAGTTTCATTACTTGGTCCAGCTCCAAATTCAAAGAACATTCCCTCAAATACTTCAGATTTATCCTTCTACCTTACTCTATTCCTAAGAAATTTTTATTTCTTGTGCCTTCTGCATCATCGAAATCATAGCCCTTTCAACAGCCACAATCTTAGATGGTGGGCACACGGCATCCTTTCTTTCTCTGCTTCTCAACCCGGGACCCGATCTGTGCATGAAGATCTTCCCAGTGGGTACCTTTAATGTCTAACCTAGTTGTACAGTTTCGGCACAGGCATTCTCTCAGAATGCTGACAGCATCAGGGAGAACTGGATTTTAAATAACACTTACTGGCATGGTAGTAAAGACATGTTTTCATTTTTTTCTGTTTCATCTTCTGCCTTGATTATTTAATAAGATGGGTATAAGAATTATATTTGTGTTGGTGCCAGTAAAATGGCTCAGGAGGTAAGAGGCACCTGCTGCCACCTCTGACAGCCTGAGTCCAAACCCTGGTCCCACATAGGGGGAAGAGAAAACTAATTCTTACAAGTTGTTCTCTCTCCACTGTGAGAATTAATGAGGTAAAACAAGAACAACAAAAATCTACAGATCCACTAATTTGTTTACCTTGGCTTTCCTGTCATTTCCCAAGATGGCCTACACCCCTCCATAAATTCTGTAGAAGAAAAGAGTTGTGCGAATTCTTGACTACATGTCTCCAGTATTTTGTGTTGGGCTTGGTTAAGCTTTCCACTTCCATTATGGCACTGATTCTAGAAGATTCGGGTGATGCCCAGTGAGAAGATCTGCCCTGGGGATGGGATCAGCACTCACACACCAGAGATCTATGAAAAGAGAGTCCTCAGTGGGGGCTCTCAGCAGCACTCTGGAGGTGGGAAACAATGCACCATGCTGGCCTCCCACTTCCAAGCCATGACTAATCAACACGTCAGAGTTCATCTAGGCCTAAGTGCACTTAAGCCTGACCTTGGGGACACTGACTCAGTTCCCAGCAGGTGTGTGCTTTCAGGAAATCTTCCTCTGTGCCCTTTGATCAATTTTTAAATTACCCAGGTTTATGGTTCTGGCGAACTTGAGTGATACTGCCCACTGGATCCCCAAGAACAGCTGCTGTATTAGCATCTAGGCAGTTGTGCGAGAGTGGATGTTATGGAAGAACTCAGATGCTGGGTTGAGGACTTAATGCTTAAAAGTGCTCTCTTCTCTTCCAGAGGACCTGAATTCAGTTCTTACCTCTTAATGTCCTGCTTAACTCCAGTTCCAGGGGATCTGACAACCTCTTCTGGTTTCTATAGGCACCAACGCACATGACATTCACTCACATAGACACAGACATACTTATAAATAAAATAAACAGATAAATGAATAAATTAAAACATGCCAGGGAGTGGTGGCACACACTTTTAATCCCTGTATTCAGGGAGGCAAAGGAAGGCCGATTTCTCTAAATTCGAAGCAAGTCTGGTCTCCAGAGCAAGTTCCAGGACAGTCAAGGCTACACTAAGAAACCCTGTGTTGAAAAACCAAATGACGATGATGACGATGACAAAAGGAATGAAATCACTTCTCTGTGTAATCCTCATGGACAAAATCTGATCACTGAAAATCTGAGACAGCTGTTGCACAAGAGCAGCTCGCTCCTGGCCCAGGGCTAACCTAACTTCTCTGTCCCTGGTCGACATCTGCGCCGCACTTTCAGGATTGCGGTGAGAATTAACAACATGTGCTCCACAGTGAGTTATAGTGAGTGCTCATTAGTGGTGTCCACTGCTAGTCTAACTGGCACTATTAAGTATTACAAGGAATTAAGTCTATCAGATCAGTCTTCCATTGCGTGTGTACATCTCTGTGTGATTTCAGTGTACACCCACATGCATTTTGCGGCAGCAGCAGCACTATTCCAGATTGAATTCATGCATTGTCTTTAAAGTATCTTTATTAAACTACCTTAAAAGGAGTTTGTTTTTGTTTTTTGTTTGCTTGCTTTGTTTTTTTTTTCTTTTTAAAGTAAAGGAAAGGTAACAAATATTTGTGTCTCTGAAAATTCTAGAACTCCTCTGTGCATTTTGCATAACTTGTCTACAAACTCTATTTCCATTATACAAAGTAAACAGACTCATATAATTAAGAGAACAAAATCAGATGCCCTCTGAGTAATTCTAAATTGCCTTTCACCCCCCTCCCAGAGGGAGTGGTCTAAAAGACTTCTTTTTCTTCAGTTTTCTCCCTAAAATGTATGACCATGAGGAAGCTCCCTCACTCCTCTGATCTGTCGCATTCAAAGCTGTAAAACAAGGAGACTGGGTTGGATCCCATTTAGGAACCTTTTCAAAACTGTAAGTTTAAAATCAGGTAATGTAAAATATCAATAAAAATTAATGGCATTAAGAACAAAAGGAATTGCCACTTTTCTGTTTCCAGCCAATGTGTTTTCATCTTGAAACCATGAAGGGAATAAGGGAAGAACAAAAGACCTTGCTGGTTCTTGCCCTAATGTATTTTTCAAATGCTTGCTGTTTTAATTTTTTTTTACATTTATTTAGTTTTTGCATGTGCACAGTCCTCAGTGAACAAGTGGAGACCAGAGGCAACTTTTAGGATTTGACTTTTTCTTCCTACCACATGGATTCCAGGGATGGAACTCAGGTTGTTCATGTTGGTGGCGAGCAACTTCACTGCCGAGCCAATTCATCAACCCTAGTGTTTGCTTTTGAGTTGACTTCAGAGATATGACACTCAGAAGGCCAGTGCTCATCTCTCCCTCGAAGATTTCTGTATGTTAATAGTTTAATTTCACCCAAAAGAATATAGCCTCTTTACTGCTTTGAAACCAAATGGTGCCTTCCTTCTCGAGTCTTCCTTCCTGAGTATGAGGGCCAACAGGAATTCACTAAGGGCCCGGAACAATGTCTAGTAGCATCCACCAAGAGCTATTGCCACAGAAGGAATAGGTGAGCTATAGGGAAAATTTTGTGTAGATTGATGTTAACTCCCTGAGAAAGTATTTCTTTCTCTTTGCTATTTCTTCCTTTTGTTCATCATCCCTAATACTCCTTAAGAGTAAAGCCCCAGAAACTTCTTAAGACACCATACCCAGTGGCTGCCTTTCATTCCTCCTGCTGTGCTACCCTCCCGCTTTTTCAGAAAATCTAATGCAATGCAAAAAAATAGGGCACATGCCTATAATTCAGCACCCAGGAAGCAGAGTAGGGAGGACACCAAGTTCAGATCTAGCCTAGGCTAGATAGTAAGACCCATTCTCAAAAAACTATTTGATTTAATTGCCTCTTTGCCTGTCTTTTGTTTCACTTTACACCTCCATACATACAATAAGCACATGCACTCAGAAGTGGTAGGTAGCAGCCATTCTCCTATGCTCTCCTGCTGTTCTGTGTTGCAAAACTGCAGATCTGTACCAACTTATATACAGAAACCTAGTAGAAAATATAAATTAGCATTTCAACAAGGAAAATACACTGTGTTTTAATCAAGCCTAATGGATGTAGCCCAACTCATAGATACATAAATCAAATATTTACCTTATAAAATTATTCATAGAGAGATTCTGTCATGACCAAATAACTCTATTGAATTTTAATATTAATTTATATAGATATTAATAAATAGCCCTTTAAGGATGATCTTTGCCACTAGCATCTTAGGAAGGACAATATTTGATTTCTTTTCCATTTTATCCCCTAGTGCCTGGTCTAGAGTTAGTGTTTAATAAGAATATTGAATGTATTTGTTAAATAAATAAGTACACAAGAATAGGAATGAAGAGTTGTATCTGTTACTCAATTCAGGGAGCATCATGAGTTGCCAGTCCTTGCTACTTATCACAGATGACCTTAGAAAGCATATTGTAAGCTAGTGAAACAAAACTATTCAAATATCTCTTTATTTTGGCTTTGGTTCAGTGTGACTCTATACAAGATAACAGCTACTGCTTGTCAGTTATTCAGGCTGAGGACCACAGCCATGATTGTCAAAGGCAAAGAAGTGCAGAGGACCTGGGTTGTTTCTTCACTTACCTAAAGGTGATGGTTTTCCTTCTAATTCTGACCTTCAGATTACAAAGGAACAATCAGCTCTGAGCAGGAAGAATTTTGCTACATTAAATTGGTGAGCAGTAGTTGATAGCATACTGTACTATGTTGTCAGGTTCCAGACAGAGAAAAAGCAAAAGCAAGTGCCAGCCAGCAATTTCTATAAACAATACCAAATGATACAAAGTAGATTTGGAAGCAAAGAATTCACTTAGAAAAACCAGTTTGAGAGAGGATCTAAACTCTTGTCTAAAACCAGACAGATGACATTAATGTGCCATTTTTTTTTCTATGATTATAAGCATGGTTACTGTCCTAGCTTACAGTAAAAAGTGCCAGGTACATTATTGGTGGGATAGACAGTGGGGATCCTCAAAGCTATATCTGAGAAGAGCAGGTTGAGTCTAGCTTATAAGCAATACTACAAGGAAAAGGTTGAAAATATTTATCCTGAAAAGTCTGACTTAACTGTAGCCTGTGACAGCGCATCAGAAATTCTAGCTGTTGGCAGGCAAGAGGAGAGTGACAAGTTCAATACCAGCCTGGTCAATCAACATTGTGAGTTCTAGACCAGCCATGGCCTAGTCCAGCAATATCCTACCTAAAACAGAACAAAATAAGCAAATCAAAAGAAAATCCAAATTCTGACTTAAGAAGTGATGATGTCAAGGCTCACAGTGTTTGTGCTTTAAATAAGTATCTTTCCTCTCTTTGCAAGTTACTGGGCCTTAAAACTCAAGGCGCATTTTGAATGGTCTCAGAGCAGGACGATGAGATTCTTGACTTCCAATCTAAACTACTTTCTGTCTGTTTCTACGAGGAAACGTGAAGGAAAACCTGATGAACTTTAAGTCAAGAAGACTGTCACGACAAATTGAAAGCAGGAATTCCAAAATTCAGAATTCTCCTTCCAGTCGTTACAATGAAAGAATATTCTTCTGCCCCTGAGCAGGTTTATTATTGTAATAAGTCTGTAATTTACAGTTGCAATAGAGAGATAAGTCTTAATCACTGAGGAACATACAAGAGCAAATCAAGAACCGGTGCTGTGTTCCACTGACCCATGAATTCTGTGATAAATGATGACTACCCGGCTGTGTCCTCCTTAGCGCAGTCCTCACTCCGCCGGGAAATGGGCACACACATTCACATGAGCAAATGCAAAACTAAAGGCAGGAGGAGTGAATGAACGCATTTAGAGCAAAGCTTACGTGTATCCATCCAAGCAGTGTGTTCAACTACTCAAGACCAAAACCAGAGTTACAGGAGGACCTAGACTAGCTTTAAAGGGGATCAGTTCCAACACTCATCTCACAGCTAACACTTCCTTGACCTCATAATGGGCTGATCAAAGGACAACTTTGAATGCATGCAACTGACTCCTGTTTTCCATACATGGCCAAGCAAAACAAACGTTTCATATCACCAGCCATGAGAGCCTAGTATGCACAGAGAGAGAAGCCCACGTCTCCCCAGAGAGACACAAGGCTAGGATCAACCAGAGCCTCCAAGTGTGCTGTGAATACCAAAGGGAGCTTTACACTGTGCAGAATGGAATTAGCTGAGTACTTTCTCCCCGAAACACATATAACTATTTCTTATTTACTTTCCTTTTGCCTTCATTTCTCTCCCTCATCCTGACATTGCTCCTACATTTCTTCACCATGCCTTTGGGCTTGTTTGGATAGTTATAGAGGCAGCCGATATTATACAAGGTACCACAGTCATTTTCTATCCCTCCCAGTAGTTTCTGTTTTGGGAACAAAGAATTGCACAGAGGATATGACACAGAACCACTCCACCGTTGAGCCAGTCTCCACAAACGAACTGGACACTGGGAACACCAAGGCACAATGTTTCTTTTGATAAGTTCTAGAGAAATGACATCTGGCAAGGCCAGCAAACTATGTTCTTCCAGTGTGACGTATACACAGCTTTTCTGATGGTTGTAAAGTATTTTATCTTCAATGCAGTCCACAGGATTCTCAGTGTCACAACTTCCCTTAGGAATGTCAATAGCTGAGGTGAGACTGGACCCTTCTTGCCATTCCAGGCAAATCTAAACTACTTACAGACAGAACGCCACCCATAAATACTATTGCTTTACATTTTTATTCCACCATAGCTTTCTGTTTAAGAAAGTGGGAATTGGCTTCTCTGAGAAGACTTGGAGACACTTATTCACGGTATTTACACAGGAAGGGCAGAGGGGAAATGAAGACACCACGGCCTTTGTTTACTGACCTGCTTGGTCTGTCTGAGTAAAATGGCAATGAGAGTTATCACTTTTAGAAAATATTGAAAAATAGGTCAAGTTCAACTGAGATCTGAGCATTCTTTTACATTTTTTTCTATAAAGGTTCATTCTGTAAATGGGAAAATTGTGAATTTTTGTTATTTAATCTTTGTCACACAAAAGAACCATTAAAAGATAAGAATAGCAAAAGATAATATTCTCATTAAAATATGCAAAAATATTTTCCTTTCTAGTAGGAAAGATAAACGACTACCGTAAAAGCTCCCCTGAGTGTCAGTATCTTATAAACTGCTCCAAACAGCTAAAAATGAAATGTTTACTTGTTCAGGTATTATTATGAATCATTAATTTGTTGCAGAGGTTACCCTGGGCTATTCAAGTTTGACTTCTTGGAACAAGGCCCAGCTTAAGTTTCTTTTTCTAATTTGGCTAATACAAATATTTTCAATGTGAAGCAGTATGGTAATAGCAAGGGACAAAGGAATACATTTAAAAAGCATGTTTGGTCCAGGTCTAATCCCAGCAGTGGAAGACCGAAAGGAGTAAAAAGTGAGGACAGTTTAAACTACATAGGCACACCCGAATCATTACAAAAACAAAGCAAGAAAAAGAAACATTTAAGACAAAAGTTACTTTGTCTACACGCTAGTCCATGACCCTGAACTTTGTAACTTTGAAGGTGTTTGCAAAGAAGCCTGTATTTTTCCTCCAAACAGTAAAAACTTGTTTGCCAAGAAGACAAGGTCAGAGAGTGAAGATCTATGCAGTCCTAACCACGATTAAATGTGCTGAGTTACTGTTGAATGTGAAGTCCCCAAATTTTAAAGGTCAGAAAATTTGCTCAGATCACAAATGAGTTCTTAGTGAAGAGGTTTTTGTCAGGACCCAAAAATGAAACATTTACCAAGGGAAGAATGGACTCCGCATTCATCTGAGGATGATAAAGAGCAAGGGATATAAACCTATAGGTTGAGACCCCTATAGGGACGTGAATGATCCTTTCACAGGGATCTCCTAATGCTATCAGAAACACAGCTATTTGCATTATGATTTATAATAGTACAATTACAATTATGAAGTAGCAACGAAAATTTTCTGGTTGGGAGTCACCACGACATGAGGAACTGTTATTAGAGGCCCAAAGCATTTGGGAACTGTGAGAACCATGGATACAGAGCACTATCGTAACACTGTTCTGCATAAGTCTCACAACGGACACTAGAGGTATAAGCATTTCCTGGAGTCTCATAATGTTTTTTTCACCTTGAGAACTGGGTTCCTGCTCCGTTCCCAATTTTCCCAGGGAAAGTAAAGTAATTTGTAGTTTACAGGTTCCCAGCAGCTCCCCAGTGGCCCCCAGCGTTAAGGTTAATAGAACCTGTCTGAGCTGAACTTCTTAGTGCTCTCTTCTTTGCTTTCACTGCTTGCCCAGATTAGACTTCAGCTCCTTATATAGACCAGATGTACTCACATTCTGGATTCTCCTGCTTCAGCCTCTTGAGTACTGATATAATAGAAATGTACCATCATGCCTGAATTCACTCTTATGAAGACTCATACTATCTTGCAAGTTTTTAAAGCAACACACACATATGTGTACACACACACACATACACACACATACCATACTGTAGTGGAAGACACATATAATAGGTAAATTCTGAATTCTATTCTCTTAAAAACAAGATCACTCAATGATGTGACAAAAATAAGTAATGTGCTAGTTAGACTTTGTGAAATCCAATTAAGGGGAAAACCTAACAAACATGTTACTTGAAGAAGAGGATACTTACATCCTGTCCTATTTTCATTTCTGTTGTTGTGATAAATTATTCTGGCAAAAAGGAGCTTAGGGGTGAAAAGTTTTATTTTAGCTCCTAACTCCTGGCTGCGTCCACTACTGCAGGGAAGTCGAGGCAAGAACTTGAGACAGCTAGTCGGCCGCGTTGCATTCAGAGTCAAAAACAGAGAGAAATGGAGGCTTGCTAGTGCTCAGACTGAATTTTTTACTTATCCAGTTTAGGACCTGTAGCCTAGGAATGGTGTTGCTATAGTGAGATGGGTCTTCCCATAATAATTAACTCAATTAAGACAATCACCCACAGGCCCACCCGTGAGCCAACTCATATAGACAATCCCTTAACACTCTCTTCCCAGCTGATTCTAGGCTGTGTCTCTAACAATCATAACACCTCATAGGAAATCCTGCCAGTGAACTTGAGTATTTGCTAATCTTTGGCTGAGCATCATAAAAATATCTTGGAGAAGTAGCATTATTTTCCATCCCTTCATAACCACTATAGGAAGTAGGCCTGTTTGTGCTATTTTTACAGAGAGTGCTGCTCAGTGGGTTTGGGGGATCGTGCTCTAAACTGATCAGCTAGGTGGCAGAGCCAAGCTTCTAGCCACTCTCTATGAGGATACTGTTGTCCCTAATCCCTCTGAAGTGATGAAATGTGTTGTAGATGCTGAGCATTTTCTCAGGAAATGAGGTCATATGTGGGCTAAGCAGAGTCCATGTGAGCATCCCTGAAGCTAGTCTGGTATTCCACAGCTGTCACCTCTCTGTCCGTCTGCATACATGTGTGAGTACACAAGGAGATAGTTACTTTAGGTCTGAAACAGGATAGTAGGTGGTCATGAACTCTGGGAGATCATAGGGGCTGAATAAACTAGAAAGTGAACAAAATCTTTCTGTAGTCACTTTGCCAGTTTTGAGTTATGTTAATTCTGATTAATCTGTAACTTCCCGGAGAGCTTTCTTCTCAATACTAGAAAGACAAAAAAGCAATTATGTTATTTATTGCAATCAACTTTTTAAAGCAAAACCAGAGAACTTTATAATTAACTTTAATATATAAATGATTGATTGATCTTTTTTTTTTTGTAATCCTTCCTGAAACCTTAAAAGAAGATTATTTTCAGCTCTTCTTCAAAGAAAAGTTGACTTCTTCGCTTTTCCCTTCACTTCCTGCATCACTGTGGATGACTGCACATCTGCCCAAGAGCAGCATCCTAAACAGCCTGTGTTCCCTCCACTGTGCCCTGTTGCCGCATCTCAGGCAATCCTCTCATCTGCTAGAACAATGTTCGTTTTAATGTTTTGTAAGTTTCATTAGAATATGCACATGGAGGCTTCTCTATTCTGCACTGCCATAGGCCCCAAGCAGCTTCCTTATTAACAAGTGGCAATAAAATAGATTCACAGCATACAGAGGGGAATCCCACATCAAGAATCCCCATTGTAGAGCAAAAGTCTAGATTGTATCTCCTTGATATACAGCAAACAGTTGCTAGCAGCCAGGCTCTACCTGCCAGTTTCAATTGCACGATTCTAGGTAGCCTTCTCTATAACCTGGCAAAATAAATATCATTATCTCTGTTTCTCAATAAAGAAAGGAGGATTCTGGAGGTCTTAACAGTTCACGCCATAACATGCAAGGTCCAACAGAGCTAGGGATTGTTTTCTTTGAACCACAAAGCAATATCCAGTATGGTAAGTTAGTGGAGAGATAAGAGTTATTAAGAGAACAAAGTAACCAACTGTTGTGCTCAGAGACACTAAGGGGAACTGATTAGGGTGACTATAAGACATTTCTGACAGGTGTAAGTCAGGAGAAGAGATGAGAATAGAAAGCCATAGACGGATATTTCCCAGTCATTTTCCAGACAGATTATACAAGCAGGGCAATTTCCTATTTATGCTCGGTTCTTTACCCAAGGTGGGAAACTGCCAAAATAAGTCTGTCCAATTGTTACCACACCTATGAATATCTACTAGAAACAAAGAATGTCTGTCTATCTTGGTTTGAAACTAAACTACAGATCAAAGTTTTCTGGTGTCTGGACCACCAGACAAATCATAAGAAAGTCATTGAAGCAGGAGTCCCTGGCTTTCTTGGAAAGGTCCTTTAAATGAGTGTGGTAAGTGGAAACTTCAAAGGCACGACTAGTACAGAAATGCCCAAGAAGAAAAAATTGTTACAATTATTTACTAAAATTTGACATGAATGCTCAAAGTCTAGATTGCATGTAGCCGAGTCCTCAGAGCCTGCACGTGCCTGTAGATGCCCCACAGTAGACAAAAACCTCCATGCTATTTTTTAAGAAGAGAACTTTCTAAGGAGAAGTGATGGTGCCAAATGCGGACAGGGATGTGCAATGTGTTCCTCTGTTCGCATTGGGTGGTCCCAGTCCCAGAAACCTCTAAACCCCTAGCTCATGACCTCCCTCTCTTTTCTTTTTTTTTTTTTAAATTTTTATTTATTTTTATTTATTTATTTTTTTAATTTATTTATTTATTTATTTATTTATTTATTAAAGATTTCTGTCTCTTCCCCACCGCTGCCTCCCCTTTCCCTCCCCCTCCCCCAATCAAGTCCCCCTCCCTCGTCAGCCCAAAAAGCAATCAGGGTTCTCTGCTCAAATTTCTCTACAGGATTATAGGTGCATGCATCTGATACCAGTAGGACCAGCCTTCCAATCCTTCCATTCTTTAGCATCCTACGTTACTAGGAAGCCCTCCTCTTGTTATAAGACTGACTGAGGCTCAGACTGTAATTCTTAGGCATCATTCATTAAAGTAGAATCAATGAGATAAAGAAGAGACAGAGTGAGCCATTTCCTCATTAATCATTGCCTCATTCAAAGGTCAACACATATTTGTGATTGACTTTAGAAGTGCTAAGCGCCACCCTAGGAAGTGGAGCTCTAAAGAAAATCAAACCTTTTCAATCCCCGACCTTGGGGAGAGCAGACTTTTGTGAAGGAGAAGAGAATTAGATTAATAATAAAAAGAATCATGTAAACATGACAGTTGGCAATTATCAATCAGAAGAGAAATTAGGCAGGGCAATAGTCAGTGGCGATGGGGTGATATTTTATGTCACAGGGTCAGGCTGTGTGGCAATCTGTATTCACATCTGAAATTTATTGGCTGTTCATCAAGCTGGTATTGTGTGAGATAGAAGATGAATACCACAGAGTCCATGACCTTCAGGAGCTCACAGCTCACTGAAGATCCTCACCACCTGCTTCATTAAGCAGACAGATTTGACATCTTGGGGCATATTGCTATAGTAATGTACACAGTGACCAATCTGAACAGACCGCAAGTATGCCAAGACTCATGTGCTTTCCATAAAATAATTCTCACTTCAAGCAAACATTTCAACTGATGAGTAACTCTGTTTTCCACCAACATCATTCATAGCTGAGAGCTTCTTTAATGCTACAACAACTTGTTTTTCTAATTGTTTGCCAGGGATTGTTTGGGCCCTTATTGAGATGTACTTGCTTAGTTCTTCCACAGAAACTTGGCTGGTTTCTTGTTGTACTGGCAAATGCTGTCTCCTGTACTGAAAAATTTGTTCTTTCTGAAAAATGTGGACTGTCCCTGGATGGGTTTCATTAAAGTTTAAGATTAAAAAAGATAGAGACTTTTTAAAGTGACAACAGAAGAGAACTTTTTATTGACCAGATTTTCATAAATGTAGGTCACATCCTGGATAGTGTGCCATTTTATCCCATTTCTATGGTTGCTTTGTCAAGATACCAGGCTCAAAATTTCTTTATTCACCAAGAACACAGAAAGAAGCTCAATTATGGATAAAAACCTAGCTTGTATAAATAAACAAATTTCTTCACTGTGATTTTAATACAAATATGTGTCTCCAACCTTACAAAGGTTGTAATAACAACACATTGTGAGCAAGATAAGTCAGTCATGTAACTAAAAGCACTGGGCAAAGAAGTCTTTGTTTTCCTGGACTTGGAGCCTTTTTGCTAGAGGTGAGATACGATCACACAGTTATTTCTGTGCAGGAGACACAGACTTGTTTCTTTCTCTGCTCAGTCTCTAGGCTCCTTCTCCCAACTCCCAGTCCCATCATCAGTTTCTCTCCCTTTCCATCCTTGCGAAATGATGCAGAAGAGAAAATGGCTCTGATGAGGCTGAGATAGAGCACAGGTGGTATCACTCTAGTTTATAACTACACTTTGTGATGTAGGTAAGAGCTGACTTTGTAGCCCTTTTTGATCAGTTTGTTTCTGTCAAAAAAGTGGAAGAAGCGAGAGCTTTGGACCCTCAGTGGTGAGAAATTGCACTGTTGCTGTTTTGAAGAAGCTGCCTTCTCGCAGAAGACAGTTCCTCCCAAGCAGAGCCTTCAGATAAAGGTGCTGGTTTGCACTGTAGGCTGGTGGTGGCCAATGCCTTATTTCATAACTGCTTTGAAAAGTGGGTCTGGCCATTTCTTCCTGCTCTGTATTGGTGAAATCTCACACCATAGTTTGAATTCTGTGATTATTATTATTATTATTATTATTAATTGCTATACCAAGTAATTTGTTATAAGTTTTCTTTTCTCCACATGTTGGAGCCATTTACCTTGGTAAAGTTTTCACCTTTACCACATTTTTATATAGCAGCTCCCACTGCTATGACCATGTCAGCATCAGGGGTAAATGACAGACAGGAATTCTGCTATCAAAGTTACTTCCAAAGGCCACGAAAGTCAATCACTGGATAAGATCAAGAACTCAGTTCTAAATATAAACTCTTTCTTAGCACTTGGAAGTAATAAATTCTGTCAAATTCAAGCTCTAACCTAAGATGCCCCATAGGAACTCTGCATCTTCCTAAATATTCCTTTTCTGAGGACTCATTCAAGGTGAAATTCAGCTCATTGAATGCTAAATTGCTGATTCTGTGTCATTGTATGAGCCCCATCTTTCTTTAGTGATACTGTGTTAACGTAAAAACTTGCATTTTGCAGCTCTGAGAAAGTTCTTTCTCTGTGTGCTTTTGGAGGCTTACATAGTAGCAAGGATGTGGCGGCTTTGGCTTGGTTATCCATTTTATTTGTTTGGGTTGTCTGTTTTGAACATGTGCCCGGGGCTTTTAAAAAGAGTGATGGGACCATTTGTACAAATGAAATTGAAAGCCATGAAGCGAGCATTGCCAACACTTTAATTATGAACCTAAAACCATGTGGACCGATTTGACAGTTTAAAGGGCATAAGACACAACAGAGGGAAAGGTGGGGTACCTGGTGGTCTTAAGCAGGATCACATAATCACTAGCTTTTCTGCTTAGCAGGCAGGGAGTAAAAAGGCATAAAGGCCTTTTCCCCTTTTGGCTGTTCAAAGATATGGCAAAGTGCCTTGTGTCATTTTCCCAATACCCTTTCCACCTAGAGGCACTATCAGGACTGAAGGTCAAGTTCTGAGGCAGTCAGTGTGGTCACCAATGTCAGGTGACAGAATAGTCCCTTTCCCTTCAAGTGAAAAAGGTGGCCCATCATGGGGTATCGTATTCCCAAGGGTGTGTGTGTTCCCGTCTGTGTCATAACCCTTCCTACTGCCCACAAGGAAGAATGCTGGGCTCTCTGCAACCTCTCTTCTGGTGACGGATGGATTCCCAGAAACTGTGCCCGGAGGACATGGGGAGTTCTTTCCCACCACTTACTTCCTAAGGCTTGTCGGTGAACCAAAAGAATTTGGAAAGTTTGAGAATCAGGGAGGGTCGGGTAGCTGATACTCATTTTCTTTTCCTTTCATTCGTGGAGGTTTGTTTTTCCTCCTGCAGCTTCAATTCTGAGCAGTCGTGTTTTATTCCGGACAGAAAATGAAGACCCTCTCCTCCCCAGGCTTTGTGTGGAGCAGGAGTCATTAGAGGGCAGAAAGAACACTGTCTCTGCCCTCGAAAATGCGGTTTCAGTCTAGCGTTTTGATGGGGTTTGTTTATTGTTTCGCATCACATATGACGCTGGATTTCCAATGCAACTATTGTGCTGGCCAAATAAATGTGTGTGGAGGGGGAGCAAGCTAAAAGCAAATCTTCACTTTCTTTTTTAGCTGCTGGGAAAAGGCACACAGCACCGCAGAGTTCATGGCTGATTCTCTGCTAGTGAAGCAGCTAGAATGGAGATGTTCTGGCAAGTGGCCGGGTGTCCAGTAAATTTCATGTAATTACAGCTGCCTGCTGAAAGACCCTGCGGTCTCTCTGGGCTGTTAGGATGTTAGTTATAGCCGGGAGAGAGGTGGGTAAGATCCAAGTCCCCACAACCTTGCTAGGAGCTGGACATTTCTAACCAAGTAGAGACTGTGAGAAAAAGCCTGCTGAGCAAGGCAGAAGTCAAAAGCTTGTAGACATAGGTAAAACCTGTGCTCGGTCCCCTTCTATCCTCAAAGTAGAAAAAAAGAAAGCAGGAAATTTGATTGGTAAAAGGCAGTTAGCTTTATATGGAACGTTAGAATATGTTCAGTTGTACTGGGATAGCATCCTAGGAAAAATTAAGCAAATCAACGAATCTGAATTGTGTTTTCACAATTACCTGAAAAGCTTGCCCAAAATATTGGCTCCCAGGACCTAGCCCAAGTTTTGGAGTCTGAAACAATGAATAGACTGGGTTCTCTCTAAAATTTATATTTCATAAAATGATAAGGAACAATGAAAGAAACTGTTCTCTCAACTTCCTGTATGGGCTAGAAAACATCACACGTGTTCACTGTGGGCCAATAAGGGATAGATCAGGTCCACATATTTGTTAGGAACACTTGGAGAGAGGTGTCTATCCAATATGTATTGACAGTTTCTATTATTAGAGTTTACCAGGAATATTTCTTTCTCAAGAATATGAATTCCTTAAGGCAAAAATTGGGAGCAACCTCTTCCTGTCTCAGAAGGAGTAGTTATTTTTGTTCCTGATTTAACTCTGAAAATAATATGCAGGTACCCAAGGTAGCTCCAATATGTTCCTGAACAAGAAGTTTCAGTGCTTCCTGAAATTCACCCCCCACCAGCAGCACCCCCCCCTTCTTATTTCAGTCACATGTTTGGGTGGGATGGAAGTTCGGCTGCTGCAAAAGCAAACAACATTTTTTCTTTAATGAAACTGCAGAGAATAAGTCGTTACGGAGTGTTTGCATTATATTTGGATAAAAGGTCTTTGTCACCTGTGCCTTATTCACACACACACACACACACACACACACACACACACACACACATCATGGCATGATTTGCTATGCATAGTTCCCATACTTTGCACACAAAGGAGGGCTGATGAATGAGCAGTGAGGTGAATGGACCCTCCTGAAAAGTAAGCAATAACAAATGCTGGGAACACCACAGGAGAGTGTGAAGCTTGTGCTGCCACTTAAAAATGGAATTCGGGAAAGGGGTCATTTCTTTTTCCTTATGAGATAAGAAGTCCTTCACAAAGAACCCAAGAGCTGGAAAGAGAAATCAGAGATTATCTGGTCTAAAGTTTCTGAATCATGTTTCCTAGAGTTAGCAAAACAAGTTCATGTCACCTTAGCTGATCATTTGGATCACTTGAATAGCTTTTAAAACACAGATACTAGAGTCCAGATCTCAGAGAAGCAATTCAGCTGTTAGAAGGGATAGCAGGCATATATTAAAGTTCATAGAGATTCAAATATATATAACAAGGTAATATAACCATGTTAGCATTTAGCAACACAAACATTTGGATTTCTGGTGTGATATGCACAGTTGTGTTCCCTGAAGACAAGATCACATAACATATTAAACTGAAAAAAAGATATGTAGTATTTGAGCTATGATGTCTCACTAGAGTTTCCTGGCTGGACTGGAACTTCCTATGTTAACCAGGCTGGCCTAAAACTCACAGTGATCGCCCCATCTTTGATTCCACATGATTGGCTTAAAGGTGTATGCCATCACATCTGGCTCAAGGTTTTCAGTATTATTTTTCAGGCAATTGCTAGAATCCAGGAAAACATGACTGCACACAGGTCCATTCTGCCTCGGTATGAGGGCCACACATCCAGTTTTCGCTCTCCACAATTTAGTCTTGCAGTCCTATAACACACATGAGCAGAGGAGTTGGCCTGTGGAACGTGCACGGAGAGTGGAAAGGGAAGGGTATACAGACAACTAATGAAAGACATGTGTGATATGAAAATTCAGGTAAGAATTCATCACACATAAGCTAGCAAACTTTCACAGCTTGCTCTAAATTCCCCTCTTTCTTCACTTTAGAACTGGCGAAGTTCAACAGCTTGGAAGTCCATAGTCTTAGACTGGAGCGCCACGGGAGTTTCTCTTGAGGGCAGGGAATAAGCACTGAGATAAAAATGAGAAACAATTCCAGTGTTCTTGTCCCCTCTTATCTCCACCTCTTTGGGGGAGTAATTTTTATGACTGGAACTTAGCAGGAGACCCGCCTCTGAGAATCTTCTCAAGTCTTTCTGTGGCAGAAGTACGTCTGCCTCCCTTGGTGAGCTTCTGTACTTTTCCAGGCCCCAGACTGTTAGGATTCCCATGCCGGTTCTTCTCCAAGATGAATTCAGAATGACAAGCTGGGATGCCTGGAAATGCGCAGCTCACTAACTGCTTGCTTACCATGCATGAGGTCCTGGAGTTCCCTTCCCAGCACTAAGCAGACTTAAAGACACTCTTTAGGTTGTCTGCTATTCTTCACATTAGCATTAACGCAGATTCCTTGCATTCCTTTGTTCTCTTCCCAGGCCCAGGCTCCTGGCATGAGAACATTCAAGGTGGGATTAAGGAAGTGTTTCTGCAAGAGATGATTAGGGTTCAATTGGCATAAACTCCCACTGACTCTATCCAGGTCATGTTTGTGTTTATTGCACTCTGCTATGATCGTCAATAGATGGTTGTGAACAAATCTATCCATGGAAAATGTCCTGGGAAGATGGTGTGTTTACTGTGGTTTTTTAACCAGTTTCTATAGCAAATTTATTAGCCCTGGGAGAGATTTTTAAACATCTTAAGGGAAGTACTGTCTATATTTTGGCAACAGAATAAGAAAAAAAAAATCAAACAATGTATAAAGCTCTTTTGGGGATGGTTATGTATTTACTATGCAGGTGATTGTTGGAGAGCTCCCCACTTGGTTTCAGAATAAAATGCAGTTTTATTCATGCAGAATCAAAGACTAAGACGTTGTTAGTAAGGCGTTGAAATTTAGAACAGAAAAAGGAGCTCCAGTGCCATTACATCTGTGAATCCTTGGTGGCGCTAAACACTTGTGAGTCCTGAGTTGTGTGTACAAGCTTGAACCCATGTTTTACCTGATTTAATAGGACAGCATAATGGAGAGATTGGACAGAATCCCAATTAGGAAAAGATTGGGAACAGAAGAATATGCAAAAAAAAAAAAAAACAAAAAAGATGGAAAGAAAGGAAAAAATATATATCAACCCATAAAAGAGTAAAGACATTTGTATTATAAAGATGGGCTTTTGGCAGCGGGAAACAAAGAGATAAAATATAATTTAAGGAAATGAACAACTAGACAACTAAGAGTGCTGTTTACTTTTAGATTCTCTTCTAGACTCTCTTCTAGATCTGCTGAGTAGTATTGATAGTGGTAGTATGGCTAATGAGTTTTTAAGAAAAGATGATATGATAATATATGGTCAGATAGGAAGCAATATTTACAAATATGAGATATCAAGAACTATTTCTATCCAATAGAGTGTACTTTGTTAAAAATAAAAAGGGCAGTAACCAGTTGGAGTTATGGAAGATTTTTCCCTCTTGAACTGATAAATAATTCTGACATCTTAGAAGAAAATATGAAACTAAAATTACTCTCATCAAGAATTCTGTGGAACTATGAATCTGTCCAGTTCTGCTCAGATTCTATTATTTCTTATGACAGTTCTGTGCGTGCTATGGCTGGTGAAACCTAAATGACCCAGCTAGGTAATGTCGCCCTTCAGTGCAGGCTGAGGGAGAGGGGATGATGGAATGGCCCCTCACCAGTCACAGTGGGCCTGGAGCACAGGCCATCACGCTGATTCATGCAAAGGATATGAAATGTTTGAAATGTGCTTATAGTCAAGGTGTTGATAGTGACACGAAGAATGTGGAGAATCCCAGGATCTGCTAGGATGCTCACAGATACAACACAAAGGATGCATATTAGGAAGACAAAGAAAAAGGAAAGCCCAAAGACAGGGTGATTTTGTTCTACTTAACGGGTGCGGGAAACTTTATAAAGAAAGTGATATTTCACCCAAAATGGACTACTGACATTCAATTATTCTCATTTCCTCATTTCCTATCTTCATCCTGCCTCTTCTCTCTCAAATATTTATGAAACCCTATAATGCTTGGAACACTGTGATAGGTAGGAGGTTTGCTTCTCATCAGACATGAATTTTCTCAAACAGCTGAGAAACCATGTCACTAATTGTGAGCGTGTATGAAATTAAGACTTATAACAGAAGTGAAAAACAAACAGAGAGAGAAAAAACGTAATAAAGAATGAGAGAGTTGAAAAATAGTGGTCTTGACACTATTCGCTGCTTTTATCTTTATGGGGACCAGTAGGATTTGGTAACCGTGACTTTTGTCCCAGGATATGGGGACCTGTTTGTCTCTGGTTATTTGTCAGACTCTAATTTCATAAAGACACACTTCCGGTGGCATGGACACTAACTTCTGCTATTTTGCTTCTGAGCGTCTGAAAGCCATTTCCTGAAACCTGGGGAGAAAGAACCTTTAAAAATAATTTGTTAGTCCTTTCTTCCTAAAATATGAAACCTGCCTTTTATTGGTGACCTTGGTTGTTGGGTTTCTTACTTGCTCTTACTTGTTTTGAGAGACAGCTGGGCTTTGGTTTTACTTTTTTTTTTTTTTTTTTCTGTTGAATCATGAAGCACATTCTTTCATTAAGGAGATTCAGCTCCCTCCGAGTCGCTGATTGCCAGTCATTAACAGCCTGCTGCATGTCATGGGCTTAAAGATAAGAGTCAGGCTTGTGGAAATGAAACTTTAGGCAAGCACTGCTGTACTTTCCTATCATCATCTTAACTCTGGCTGGACATGGGGGACAATAATAAAATTGTGTCACACGGTTTAATTTCATTTCCAGGCTATATGCTATGGCTTTGACATCCGTCAGATACTGGAACCAAAACTTTCATTCTTCCCAAGATTCTTCTCCCAGAACCGTCTGGGATTCGCTTTTGTTGTGTGCCCCATTCTTGTGCCAGTCAGCGAAAGAAAGCCTGCTTCATCAGTTTTGGCTCTCTGTAGAATGTCCTCTATTCAGTGATTAATTACTAGCTTTTCACTGACTTCTTAATCTTTGCTTGTACTTTAAAATATGCCTTCTCTTTGCATTATGGTAAGATAAAGACACTAAATAGAAATACCTGCTCTCACCCTCTTCTCATTCTTCCATCCATTAAAAGTTGGGTCCAGAAGATGGATTCGGGCACTTACTGCCAAGACTGACCAACTGAATCTGAGCCCCAAACCCATACACCTGAAGGGAAAGTCCAACTTCTGCAATCAAGTTGTCCTTTCATGTCACGTGGGCCTTGGTACACGTGTCCCTCCCCTCGAACACACTAAGCAAATGTGTTTCAACATATTAAAAATGGGACTGGTGAGGCAGCTTGGTGGGGAAAGATGCTTGCCCCAAGGACTATGACCTGAGTTCCATCCCCAGGACGCACGCTGTGGCAGGAAAGACAACAGCTGTCCTTTCACCTCCTTGTGCACGCGGTGACATAGGTTAATACATACACAGCTGTCTGCATGAACGTGTGCATTCATTCATACATTTTAAGTGAAAACTTTTAAAACCTAAAGGATGTATTGAAATTATAAGCTATAAGCAATTAAAACAAAAAGAACACTAGACAGTTGTTCTTTTCGAAGAAAAACTTCAGCATTTGAAACCTGAAGTGATGAGAATGTGCTTATGCCTTGCATTACTGTGTACCCATGTGTGTTAAAAATAGTGCTATTTGACTTTGCTTTCTTCTGTCACTGTGTAGTGCCTGTCTCTCTTGCTGGACTGGAGCTCATGATGAAGACCAGGCTGGCCTTCTACTCATAGAGGTCCACCTACCCTTGCCTCCTGCGTTCTGGCACGACAGCAGCGCACCTCTATGACCCACCAATAGTGGGCATTTTAATAAGTGGTTTCTGTCATTTAAAGACAGGAGGCCTCTGAATATTTAAACTGCATACTCATCAAAACAAAATTGGACACAATTTTCCTGTTAAAAAATACTGAAAACCAGTGGTTGGTAAATACATTAATGGAGTTTCTTGACAAATCCCCTGTTAAATTTTATCTGACAGTTTGTCATATGATAATTATAAATAATTGTAATATACGACTATGATAATGCATGCAACAAAAAATAGGAAAGTCATTAGAGTATATCCTTTGTTTCCCCCTTCACTTCTTGCTCACAGGAAGAAAATGACCCAGTGTTTCACTTGGGTTGGGATAGCGCCAGTGGTTAATGGAATGCCCCACTCTCCTAAAGAATTTAATGGGAATATCCATTTGTCAGAGCTGCATGCTGTAATCTTCAGGAGTGGGGCCAATGGAAACTCGCATTGAAGCATAATGTCCTCTCTAGGGTACAGGTGAGGGAGAAATGTGGCAACTGGACGGAGCCAGTCAAAGGAGAAACCTGACTTTTTTTATTTTTAGAATGATAGGAATTTTTTTAAATGTTGCCCTGTGTGAAAAAAGTGCATTTATTTCATATACAGAAAGATGTGAGTGTTTACATAGCACTGCTCAAAACTCCTTACCACCTCCTGTGTACTGGAAGCCCTTCTATGGAGATCAGAAAGGCCACAATCTGCCTCAGCAATTTTTTGGTACTGGCTTTGAACTTCCAGACCAGAGGAACTGGAACATGCCACATTACTGTGTAACACTGTAGGGAGAATCTACAGAACTCTTCAGATGAGTTATTGTCTTCTGTTCTTCTTTGCAGTGTAGGTAGAATTATAACCACAGGTATAGGAATGTATCTTCTCTTGCCAAGTTAAGCCAAATAGTGTTAGTTTAGGCTCTCACATTTTTCTAGTCTTTCTTCATGGTACCACTGTGTGAGGGGAGTACATGAAGCTGAGCGTCGCTGCATGAATTCAATCTAGGAGTTTCTCTCTAGCATTGGAACTTGTAGCAGCGAACGTTTGAGGATTAAAACCATTCATTATTATTTCATTTCTGCTCTTAGCAACAAGTTAATAAAGAATGTTAGACACAACGTAGCACCTGTAGGAATGGTCTGATATTAGCTTCGGTGCTTATGAAACTACGCCCGTGTCATTTGGATCTATGCTGTGTTTCTCTGTTCTAGCTGGATTTCATAAAGACCTCTCCACTCCTTTCAAGGAAAATATGATTAACAAAAATTTATTGCATCTTTTAGTTTATAATTTTTCATCATTACAGAAATAAAAGCATTTTGGGCTTGAAAAATTATAGGTGAAAATTTCTAGTTCGGCTACTGGCAAGCTCTCAGAGTGGTTACATTCTGTATCTTATCTGATTCTGTTTCTCCACTTAAATTCCGAAACTAATAATATTCAGCCAGAAAGGCAAAGGTTACCGTTGGAGAGGGTGGCTTACAGACTTCTCCTTTAATAACTAGCCAAATGAGCAAAATCATCCTTTCCTGCTTTTCTTCCATTGAGGGGAAGGAAACCTGTTTGTAACCACTGTATTCATGAACCTCTCAAAAGGTCATCTTGCTGCTTTTGAAAACCAGTGGGAGCTGGCTGTGGTAGAGCCAAAGTCCTGTAATCTCAGCACCAGGGAAGAGGAGGCAGAAGGATCAAGGGTTCAAGGTCAGCGTTGGCCACAAGAGACCTTTTTTTCTACGACAGCCCACCCACCCAAGCGAAACCGTGTGATATGATAACATGCTATTACATAATACAAGGTAGTGATCAGCTACTACCACTGTGATTGTTTTTAAATTTCTTTTGGTATGCTTCCTGATAAATGAAAGTAAAATCTCACCAGCACTTCTAGTAACAACCTCCTTTGGATGGAGTCCAAAACACACTCACAGTCACCGTAGCTGAATTGTGCACTCCAGGGTGTACATCACAGCAAAGTTCCACTGCCCTGTTCTTCACAGGGTGTCAGAGCTGGAGGGGAGAAGACAGGCCCAGCTCTATGGCTTTGTTTTCTTTTGTGGAAACAGCTATCACTTCAGACACAGTCTATATTTGCTGTTCATCGATGATTTGGAAAAACAGTTTATTTAACCCAGAACTTAAAGGTGACTGTGAATATTTTAGGATCAGGGAAAGGGGCAATGGCATCTGGGTTTGTATTCTACCTCTGCCTTAGACACCTTGTGTCACCTTATAGCCTCAGAGACAAAGTACCCTCCCCCCCCATAACAATGAAATGAGACTAGCCAGAAACCTGCCCACCTCTACTGTTCTTTAGTTAAAAGACCCGGAAGGCAAAGCAGTCCAGCCACTCCAGAAGGTACGGCGGCATCAGCTGCTGTGTGCATTCGCTATCACTGTGGTGACGTGTGTGTGTGTGTGTGTGTGTGTGTGTGTGTGTGTGCCTGGCTGGAGTCTCACTTCCACTTGGATGTGTGGAGATGTTGGGTTTCTCTGCTTATTCTACCTTGCCTTCAGCTGATTTTTTTCTAAGTTTCTTTGGTACAATAACAGCTGGGACTAGATGCCACTAGATCTCTTTTTCTTTTATTAAAAAAAAAAGATGCTTGGTTATAATAGGGACTTGACCATCTAGGACTTTCTGATATTGAGGAAGTTGGGCATGTCATTTATTCCTACTGTGGGCTATGCTGTTCGCCTTGGCAACAGACAGCACTGAATTCTCTAGCTAGTTTTACTTGCTACTAGTGTGGGAAGAGAAAACTTCCTAAACTGTGTGCTCTGAGAGCAGTAAGGGTTCACTGCTGGTCTCTTCTCAGCAAATGTTATGGTGACAAAGCCAACCTGGAGTTTATGTGTGGGATGGGAGTGATTTATCAGGAAGTTGAGATTTCCAGATTCACTCTAGGGCATAAAAATGACTAGTGGTTTACTATATCTGCTCAAGCTTTCAGCTTCTTGCATCAAAACCGTTTTGGTTAAGTGTGGCTTGGAGCTTGCACAGCAATGGATTTCTTTCTGGCGCTCACTATAAGACTAACCATTCAAAGAGAAGGAAACAGGAGGGAGAGAGAAGCAAGAGTTAAGCAAGGATTCTTCTTTACTTTTAACTTGTTGGGAAACTAAACTACATCTCACAAGACCCCTTCCCAATGATACACCTTCTTTTTGCAGTATGCAGTGGACAGAGGACTACTGATCATCCACTCAGTAATTTTCAAGAGCATGGCATGCAGAGGATTGAAGCAAATATTAAGGCAGCTAGAGACAGTCGTCAGGATGCTGGATACTGGACCACTAGGTTGCTTCTAAGAGAGTCTGCTTACCTTTGCTCCTTCCAAAACTGTTTGGAGTCTGCAGGAGTAAGTGTTGTTTGCATTGGCTGGCCTGAACACAGAAGGAGCAGTGGAGGTGGCTTGAAGGCCCGGCTTCACTTCACTTGACCTTTCTCTTGGTGTTCTTAATGAATTTTGATGGGCCAGTTGCCAATGGAGGCTTCCAGCTGCTGACTTCCCCCACATGCTGGATATCGTATGAGTAGGGAAGAAGGTTAAAACGCCTCTTTTAGCTAGCAATCCGTACCAGGCACCTCAGCCACCCTCGTCCAACAACTGGTGCCTGTCTGGAAAGGTTTTATGTTGTCTTTCAGGAGAGCCGGAGAGCAGTGCTTCGCTAACATAAAGCAAGTAGCAGAAGGCACCCTAAGAGTTCTCGCACCAAGATTTGGGTTTAGTACTTCCTCGCCTTCCTTTCAGCCTCCAAAGTGGATCCTACAAACGACCCGAAA
The DNA here is from genome assembly GCF_014885135.2 of Alexandromys fortis. Lineage (NCBI taxonomy): Eukaryota > Metazoa > Chordata > Mammalia > Rodentia > Cricetidae > Alexandromys > Alexandromys fortis. The sequence continues at coordinate 768,460 of NW_026068102.1, forward strand.
GGAGGCTGCCAAGGTGAACTGGGATAGACACAACTGAGTCTCATCAATGAATGCCCCTTGTATTATTCAACTGCTTTGAATAGGGTGCGACCAGTCTTTCTTCCTCCTGTGCTTCAGGAAACAGAGCGGGAAGCGCCCGGGTGTGACTGCACTGGGATGAGTTGAGTCAATCTGAGAGTCTGAGAGGGTCTTTTCTGGCTGGGTGGATGGATGCTGGGGGGTGACGTCACCCAGCCCCCTCCCCTTCTCTTCTCTCTCTCTCTCTCTCTCTCTCTCTCTCTCTCTCTCTCTCTCTCTCTCTCTCTCTCTCTCTCTCTTGCTTTTGTTTTTGCGCGCGCCCGCTGTGTGTGTGTGTGTGTGTGTGTGTGTGTGTGTGTGTGTGTGTGTGTGTGCACGCGCCCCTTTGCCCAGCTCTCCTGCCTGTCTCTCCTTGTTCAACCCACTGAGCAAGCCCTCCCAGTGAGTCGGTGGTCCAGATTGACTGTTAGCCAGCGGGCGCGGCGGGCCAGCTCTCTCCGCCCGGGACGCACCCACTCACACTCAGGCGCACACGACACGCACACACAATCCCCAAGCGCTGGGCACAGCGATCGTGGGATCTTCAGCAGTTATGAGGATTTTAGAAATCACCCAGACAAGGAAACAAAGAGAGAAGCCTAGAAAATTACTTTCCTGAGCTCCCTCATTTCATTTCTCTACCAAGCCACCTAGCCTGCAACTGTGGCCACCAGGTTCCCGCCAGGTTCAAGGTGTGGACCGGTCACCCTGCCCCGGCCCGAGCTGTGCAGCCCGGACCCTGCTCCAGTGCTGCGGGCCCCCTCTCGCCTACTCCCCTCACCCCTGCGGGCCTCAGAGTCGGGTTATCTCACTCGCGCTTCACTTTTGGGGGAAAGAAGACAAGAACCGGAGGGAGGCGCTGAGGGGGGGCAGCCGAGTTGCTATTTGTGGCCAAAGAATCTGCTTTAAAAGCAGCAGCGGCAGCAGGAAGAAGGAAACAGGAGAGGCGGAGGGAGGAGGCGAGACGCGGCCGGACCCCCTAGCCGCGCGCGCGAGGAGGAGGAGGAGGAGGAGGGCGCGGAGCAGCACGGAGGAGCGGGAGGAGCGTGGAGCAGCGGGAGGAGCGGCAGCAGCGGCGAGCGGCTGGCGCCGGGGCCGAGGACGCGGCGCTGGCGAAGGGAGGCGGGGCGCTCGGCTGCGGGGCCGGGACTCCCGCGGACTCGCCACTTGCGGCTGCCGCGCGGGCTGGGTGGCGGCGGCTGCGGGACTGAGCGGCCGCCCGGAGGCGGCGCGGCCTCGGAGGGCTGGAGCGCGGTGCTGGTGGCGGCGCTGGCGGCGGCTGCCCCGAGCCGACGTGAGCAGGTAAGCAGTCCCGGTGTCCCGGTGTCGGAGCCCCGAGCCCGTCTAGCCCGGGAGTGCCTGCCGTGCGCTCGGAGCCACTCCGCTCCGTAGCCGGCGCAGCCAGGGGTCGGCGACCTGCTCCAGGAGGCAGCGGCCCGTTCTGGAGGGCGATTTTGGCTTCTTTGCTCTGAACTGGTGCCGGAGAAGGAAAAATAGGAGACACCCGAGGGTCCGCGGCTGCCCGCGGGAGGGGGATTGTTCGGAGCGCTTTTTCCGTGGCTCGGTCGGAGCTCGAGTTGTGCTGCGGGAATCTGGTGTACTCACACAGACTCGTTCCGTGGGGAAGGAAACGCATAATTTATTATGAAGAGTTGAAGTAGTAGGAAACAATTCAAAAAGAAAGAGCCTTTGCTTTCCTACACGTTGATTGTAGCTTTAACATAGACATGTTAAAAACAACAACAAAAACTTGCCCTGCTTCTTTCTCCGCGACGACGATTTTATTTTAAATCTTTAACAAGTGGAAGTTAGGTTTTACTCCGCCTAAATATTTTTTTAAACAGTTAAGTATGAGCTTAGTATTCTTTAATCGTGCGTTCTAAATACCAAATAGTAGTGCCATTCTTCAAAACCCGGACTATCACAATCCACTTGTGTTGTTTCCAGTTCGCTTCCTAGTGGTCTACTTGCCTAGCATCTCCTGTTGCCTGGGTTTCTTAGACTGGATGATATCCCCCAGCCTCATCTACAATCTGCACCTTAAATGCCCTGGAAGATTCCCGAGGGATCGCTGGCCCTGTATTTGCTCTTCAATTGTTTATCGTTTTTCTCTTCTGTCCTGCTCCGTCCTATATGAATGCTAGTGAACTGAGGGGCAGTGGCTCATACATTTGAGCCTTTTAGTAATTAGTAACTGCTGAGGAGTTCACAGATTTGAGGTGGTAATTAGCTCCAAATGCAGACTTTGGTGTATTCTTTCTGGAAGTCTGGAGCACACTTACGAAGACTTCCTTCACCCAGAGGTACTTCGGATGGTTTGGCTATTTCTCTGTTTCAGAGTGCAAACACACCAAGGTCTCAACTTAATGTAAATTCAGGATGATATACCCAAAACTCAAAACATTCTGATTTAAATGAATCTTTAGGTGCAAGCTCTATTGATATTGATGGGAAAGCTTAGTAGGTATTATACTCCTTTGATCACATCTTCTCCTATATGTCCCTGATAGACATCATAGCAAAGACGAAGCACATTTTCTCGCTTCTGTGTCCAAATACTTGAAACTCATCTCCTAAATGGACAATAAAATTTCCCCTACCTCCTGCCTCCCATAATTATGTACTGTACTGTCCTTTTCAATGGAACTAGCAATTCTGTGACAGATTTTTTAAATTCACCCTCATGTTATCAGCTATTATTGTACTTTCAAAGTGTGAAATTGACAAGCTGGTCAGTTTCATGAATTCAGCTGTCAGACTGTGTCCAGTTAAAAATTGCTAAAAGCTGTAAATGTGCCTGCCTGGCATTTTCTTTTGTGAAGAAAAGACACAAGGGGATGGAGGATTAAAGGGTGCTATTAATTGTAAATATTTTAAAGTAGGTGCTGTTTTGTAGAGAGCACATTTAGGTTTGTCTACGTGGTTCCAAATAATGAGCACGTATTATAAAAACCCTTAGTAATGGCGATAGAATGGAAATAGGATTCCAGTAGGGAAGGTGGCCCTCAGATGTATTTTAAGGCAGTTGAGTGAGATACTACTTTACAGTGACGTGCAAAGAAGCAGATGTGTCAACAGTTCTATTGTGGCGGTTATGTGGCAAAAATTCTTGGCCCTTGAAGTTGGACAATTAATTTAAGTAATGAAATGCATATATATACATATATATGGATGTGGGTGTGCAGGTAATTATAGATGCAAAACTGCTAAAATAATGTATGCCATGACTTGGCATGCTTTTTAAGATAGACACTCATTTAAAACCAAAATACCCCAAAGTCTAAAACTAAAAATTGGATTCCCCTCAACTGCTGCTATTTGCTAAGCCACTAGGGGCCTGTATAACTGTTCTTATATGCTGGAGACACCCTGCCAGGGCTTATACAAACCCTTCCTAGAGAGACATTTAAGAAAAATTCAAGTAGGCACTTCAATAAGTATTTTTTTTCTTTTCTCCTTTTTGAAAACACCAACCCATGCTCTGCTGTTAGCTGTGGATGCTAATTGATATTTTAAGAATTTATTTTAGTTATTCTCCGACTCTATAATGGTATTCTATGACAATATGGTGGTATGACACCAGGGTGATTTTGTTTTCATAGAGTCTGAAACAAAAATGACCTCTGCACATTCTTCTATGATGCCTGTTTCTTAGTGAATGGCAAAACTAAGCAAGAAGAACCCTAAATAACTTTTCCTAATTGATCTGATAAGGATATGGTTTGCATAATGCAGGGTTAGGAGAAAAATGAGTTACTTTTCAGGAAACGCCAGCACAGCTCGATGGTGGGGTGAAATTGGTTTTGTAAGTGCTGGGTAAGTTTGTGTAGACGTAGATTCTGAAGCTCTGAGTGTACTTCTGACAGCACTTGAGGGACCTGGACTAAGGATGTGTTAGACTTTTTTTTTTTTTTTTTTAGTGTCAGTTTCGCAAATTTGAAATCGATCAGCTGTGCCAATCCTGATGACGTTAGGCAGTAAGGCCAGGTCTACTTACACCGATCTTTTGTTGATTTTCAGTTTTTCAAACTGACATGGGTGACTCTTTGTAGAGGAATGTGCTGTAAATATATATATATATACTGGATTCCTTTAGACCTAGTTGATCTATCACGTCACCAAAGAATTCTGTATTTGAAAGGATTCCATGGATAAATGAGGAATTACTAACACCATCTTATATGAAAAATGCCTCCCTAAGGAAGATGGATTCTTCAGGGTCTTTTTAAAAGCGTTCCTCTTTAATTTAGTGTGTAGTTGTGGGTAATTTAGAGGTGTGACTAGTTCTGACTTGAGAGCATTAGACGGACTAAAGGCTTTTATCTTTAACACCCATACAAGTGGCCCTTGATATTAGTATCCAAAAGTTTTGGGGGTTTTTATTTTTTTTTTTGTTTTTTTGGAAAGAATTTTACCTTTGATATACAATACTCAATAAGGTGGCCACAAAACAGATTTGCAGTTACCAATCCAGATATTTAGGTATCAAATATAAAGATAATAATACTCAGTTTCCTAAAGGACCCAATGAACGTTTGCTGTGCTGCGTTTTTCTGAAATGACAGTCACTTTTAACTGAGAAGGTCAGTGTGAGTGAGTGAGATTGTGTTAAACCAGGCTTACTGGGAATCTCTTGCTGCCTCATGGATTTATTTAACTTTTCAGTGGTTAATCCTTGTACTGTTCAGTCTCCTGGAGAAAGTCACTAAGGAAAGCTGTGTAATTGTGGTAGCACAAAGGTAATTTGTAGCCTACAGCAACATCAGTGCTTTTAAACCGGCTGCTTGATATTAGCACTGATTTGCAAAGAGAGACCAAAGAGAGACGTTATTCTCTGCAGACGATGAGGTTGAGGATCCCTGTGTAATGCTACTTCAGCTGAAGCAGCCTGCTAGTGTGGAAGGAGATTGCTTAGATAGTATTTGCTGGTGACTTTCTTTAAGCAGGCGTCATTTGCCTAAGTGTCTGTGGTTTTATAACACAGTGACATTTCTACCAAAGGATGATTTCTTTGGGATTTTCTCTCTGGATAATCTCATTTGCTTCTAATCAGGAGCTGGTAATGCTTGCTGAAACGTCATACTTGGCTTGACTCTGTGTCAACACGGAAACTGTACAAATTTTCCTTTTTTTTTTTTTTATAAAATGGTAAAGTATATTTTAGTTCTTCACAGTTAAGCACCCAGGAAGGACAGCTAAAAGAATACATGACTTGCGTTTACTGATTGCTCATCTCATTAAATTATAGCATCCAGTGTAAAAGTTGAGAATTTTCTTTGTGTTCTCAGTCTTGGCAAGGTCAAAGAGCAATTTTCATATGCTGTGGTGTTTCTGACCTAATGTAACCTAAGTAAGAATGCCATGATAAAACTACGAGACCGGAGCCCAGTGAGGCAGCGCCACGAAATTACCTTGTTTCCCATTTAACAAATTACCCATACTTTTTGAAATCAGCAGCCGGCTGATTTAATTTCCCTCAGTTAATATTTTATTAATAAAATATCTTTAAGTCTTGGACTTGGCTTTAAAGTAACTTAAGATTCTATTCGTTCGTATTGCAACAGTTCTCAAAGCAACTCAAGAGAAAAAAAAATGGGTCAAGATGATGCCTGTAGTGTCGTTCCTCTTGTGATAATTCAGTAGCCGATATTAATTCGTTTCTATTTGATGCTGATGTATTTAATCAGTCTATATCAATTTTCTTTTACATGAAAGCCTTTCCATGGCTTTTTAACCATGCTCTTCTTCTGTTCCCTAAATCATATTTCTGTATGTTAAAGGCAATAAAATGACAAAAATCGGTGACAATTTGGAAAGCAAAGGTAGCTTGTTCTGTGTGCACAGGGCAGGTCATGGACACAGGCAGGCAGACAGTAATGGACCAACCACTTCTCTCCCCACCTGTGGCCATCAAGCCCTGCTTTGCTCTACAAATGGCTGTGTGTGGATGCAGCAGGTCCTTGCCTGGGCTTCAGCACTAACAACAGAGCATTAAGAGCCGATTCCCATAGCTGAGCACCATCGGAGTCTAGGCTTTGTCTTGGTGCCTTGTGCTCACTGACCAGAAAACGCTGCCTCACTTTCTTGGAGCTTTGACCTTCAGCTAACAATGCTAGGAGCGTCTCAGCCTTCCCCATTGCTGTTTACCGGCTATAGCTTTTGTAAATCTGTCAGCATCTTGAGATTCATTTAATTTATGAAATCTTAATTGTCAATATACAATAACAACAACAACCACAACAAACCATCCTTTGGGCCAAGGTAGCAGTAGCTAACTAAATTGAGGTTGATGGATTGATTGTATTTGTTAAAAGTGTTTCTTGTCCCTGTTTTGAGATTTGTGGAAATTGTATTTTAAAATGTATAGAATAATCAGCTGTAATCATTGGGTACCAAAGGACGAGAAACTCCTATGGAATATCATTCCCCTCTCATTTTTTCCTCTTTTTCCATTGAAGAGATGATAGTGATAGCTTGGCTCTAAGGAAAGCCTCAGGTTCTTTCTGCTGGGGAGGGAGGCAGCATTTCAGAGTCTTAGTTCCACCATCTCTAAGATGGAGAGAATAACCATCCATGTGGGACCCTCCAGCTAACTGTGTAATATGAGTTGTCTTATTTTTCAGGGTTTTTTTTTTTTTAAAGTCCTCAATGTGGTAGCTATGAAATAAGCATGCTTCATGGTAGGTGTGTGTTTTATGGTAAATGCCTATCTGGATCATCGCCTCTTTCCTCTAAATTGTGTTGCTTGATTTAAAATGCCGATCTGTCGGATGTAGGTGTCTGTATATCCTTCCTTCCTCCCCTGCATTCTCCCGTGTATTTCTTGTCATCACGGCAGTTCCTAGAACAATCTTTCTTGCCCAGTGTGTTCATCTCAGTCTGGGCATATTAGCATGCCTCAGTACACCGCTATCTCAGGAAGTGTTCAAAGGGAAAGCTAGAGATGACTTTGCCTAGAATGTGCGGGGAGCATCTCCTTTAAAAGTCAAGAATGAATTAATAGATTCCCAAGGATAGCTGTTGATGTGGAACTGCAGTGTGGGGAAGAAATGCTTAGAAACGCAGTTAATTAAAATACTAAACCAAAATAAGTGCCTTCAGAAAAGTGCACTGCATCTTAGAAAGCTCCGCAGTCCTTGCCCAGTGCAGCTGTCTTTTCCTGAAAGATCCGGTTTCAAGACGAGTGATGGATGGTGGGTGCCTGTAGCCAGTTGTGGGGTTTGCTCTGAGGTCAAATGTGTTGATGGAAGATACGAATTTACTTACTGCCTTCTGTCTTTCCTTAAGACCCACCAGTACAGTTTCACAGGAACAAATTAGACTAGCCACATCAAATGCTCATACAGTGTCCTATTATAGGACACAAAGACATGTGTTTTCAGTATTTAAAGTAAGATTTTTCTCCATCCTTCCCAATATTCTCCCCAACAAAAGAAACAAATTGAGTGACAGTAATCATTCCTTTTTCCATGAGTAGATATTCAACTCCATGGGAAACATATTCTATCCCTTTGTAGTAAGTAGTATTTTAGTTGAAATATTAAAGATTTTAAAAGGGGAAACCATTACTAATTCAGATTTCTTTAGATACATGTTTTTATACATTAATCTTTCTCATGATTATTTGAATAGCAGAGAATAATCATCTAAAAATATCTTAAATATTCCTAGTCTGCTTACTGTTCATGTAATCATTCCTATTTATTTATTTATTTATTTATTTATTTATTTATTTATTTATTTCCTTGCATGATTTTTGTAGTTTGCTAGAAGAATAAAATGTTGGAAACACCTTCTATTGGAGGCTCCTGTGAATGGGTGCTCGCCTGAGCCCTTTCCTATGGTGTGTAGGCCTCTTACCTCCCATTTCTATTATAAAGTCTTTGAATGCTGACTAATCTACACCTTGCTCAGACCCCACCCCCATGCCCTGTCTAGTTAGCATACAAGCAGCAATTTCTGCATGCATCACCCTGAAGTAGGTTTCCTAGCATCTGTCTGATAAATTTCTATCCAGCTTGATAGATCCTCGTAAATAAAAGACTTTCCTGCATTCCCAACTCTGTTTTGTAAACCCTGAATAATGTCTCCCCTACATATTTGTAGCCCATTTCCTCCGCACCATCCATCATCTGATTTAGCCCCTGGAAGGAACCTTGGCGTCATCCTTTACACTTCCTTCTTTCATTCTTGCTCCTATCCAATTCTGTAGCTCTATTCCTGGAATTTCTTTATTGTATGGCTTCCTTTCCCTTTCTGACTTTGCCATGTGCTTGGATGCTCAGCAATCCATAAATAGCTTTCCATGTTGTCTTAGTGTTTTCTCTGTTCTTTTCTGAAATGCAGTTTTCCATGTCTACACAATCGAGTCCTAACTACCCTTCACAATAGGCACAGTCCTTTGGAACCTGACTGTAATTTGCTTGTCCTGCCTGCTCTCTCTTTCTCACCCAGGCCCAGAGGTGATTTTTTTTTTGGTAGGGGGTGGGAGTGGATTCTCAGCTATCCTGGAGGAGTCTGCTGTGGAACTCTCTAGTTTTCTAATACAATTCCAAGAAACCTTGTCTGTTGTACCAATTTGTGACCACGGACGTCTTCCTAAGTATTGTCTAGTCATCTAATGCCCAACTCATGCCTTTTATTGGCATTGAATTGATTGAAGGAGATTTGAATTGAATTTCACTGAAACCCTAAATGTAAAGAATAATTATTCATTTTTTATGAGCCAGCGGCTCTCAACTTGTGTTTGGGTTGTGGTCACTACAAGGTCACGTATCTGATACCCTGCATATCAGATATTTACGTTGTCATAATAGTTGCAAAATTACGGTTATAAAGTATCAATGAAATAATTTTCTGGCTGGGGGTCACCACAACATGAGGGACTATATTAAAGGGTCGCAGCATCAAGGATTTTGAGAATCACTGCCTTAAAGTGTTGCAGGGTTTGAACCGTTGTAAAGATAAGCCTATGGTAATCGGCTGTGGAAATAGGAGATAGAATTTAGTGGCAGGGCCCTCAACTAGCATATGTGAATGCCCTAGGTTGGATCCCTAGAGACTCAAAAGCAGAAAGAAATAAAATCCCAGGACCCTGAAATAGGAGAAATTCAGCATTCCTTTTTGGAGAAAATGTCCTTTAGCATTGTTGATATTGCATTTATAATGAGAGTGATTATCACCCAGGAGTCGCGCTAGTGAAAGTCGCTATGGTGTACTGAGCACTTACTTTAGTGCAAGGCATTCTGCTTGCTTCTTTTCCTTCAGTATTATGTTTAACCTTTAAATTTATACTATGTATATTAAATACTAAGTAGCTATTACCATGTTGTAGTTTTGAAGAGAGGGAAACTGATTAAGAGAGAGCTCAGGGTTGAGTACATAGATGTGATAAAGGCGGATTCAAGAGCCAGGATTTTAAGAGCTCGGCAGTGTGAGCACCAAAACTCTATCTACTTTACACTTAAGCCCCTCCTTCTTGTGTACAAAAAAATATGTTAAAACATATGTCTTACACATAGCAGACCAGTTCAATCAGTGACAATTCTGCTTCTTTGGCACAAATTCAGGAAAAATATAAACATATGTAGATTCTATGTGCCATTTCTGAAGATCCTCTTCCTTACTCTAGGAGAAACACTTTTCCCCACAGGGGTTTGGCCAGTTGGCCTTCGGCTACTGTTGCTCTCCAGCTCTGCCGTGTCATACTTCCAGGGCAGTGATAAGCTACTGAGCTCTGGGCTCGCTTCTGAGGACGGGTAGGTGAAGGATCTGCACCAAAAATGATTTTAAAGCAATAAAACCTGGCACTTTCTTACTAGCCACTAGGAATCAAAAGCATTTTTATAAAGAGAAATATAAATCAAGTGGGACTCTTCGAAGAGCAGCCTCCCATCAAAGGAGTGGAGTTCTGCCAAGGGAGTGATGCAGAGGTGCTCCCTTCGCTGGCAGTCTGCCCGCCACATGTTCATCTGGGAAACTTTGGTCCATTAGAATAGCTTCGAAATTATTTGGTTTTACCGTTCTCAAGATAATTTTATTATCAATAACAAATGGCCAAGTTGATTATTTTTTTTCCATTTAGGCTTTTTTATGGGAGTTTATTTGGTAATGACTTTTTGAGGGTGGAATAAATGTTTCAGAGAACTGTTTTAAACTAATTATGGTTTTCCTAAAGAATAAAATTCAGGCTGTTATATTTGTTTGATGATTTGGAAAATTATTTGTTTCTTTGATAGCAGAGCACCCTGAAGTTTTAAATCAGACATGGTACATAAAGTCACATGGTGAATGCTTTTTTCTTTTATGAGCGTTTTTGTGTGTTAACATTTAAGACCTTTGGGTACAAGATTCCAAAATTCTTCTTCCATACAAACACAAGCCTACTTAGTCACACACTTTTCCTCAGATTAACTTGTTAACCATAACCTCCAGGAAGTGTGGGGCAACACTGTCTTCTTTGTGCTGAGAAATCATCCTTTCTTTTGCTTCTTAATAAATGCCTTTAAATAAAAATACTTACAAATTGAGAATAGCAAATTTAATAAATTTTGTTTGTATACGCCGGTACTATTTTTAGTAATGGTGGCCTAAATATATTTGAATCTGACTTTGGTTTTTAGATTCAACCAGAATTTGATGTATTTTCCCACAAATGAATATAAGATTTTAGGTAAACCTTAATTTAAAATTTGATTTTACAGTTCATCGTTTGGAATATTTCCTTGTGGGTTATCTTTGTTTATCTTGGTGATACTTGAATGAGCAGTTGCCTCCTTCATCCTGCTTTATCTGCATAGCTCCAGCACACTTGGATTGCAGCATCCTTCTTTTTGCCTTTGCATCAATGCGGTTGCTCTTCTGCTCTGTAGCCAGCTTGATTTTTAACAGATTCTGAGTATATGCTTCTACTGATCATCAGAAAGTACCACCTTATGTGGGTGACATGTGCTGAGACTCGTCCAGTTATTTAAGGCCTTTGTTGTTGTTTGAGATAAGGTCTCATGTATCCCAGACTGGGCTCTAACTTGCTGTCTTGCTGAGGATGACTTTGACCCCTTGATCCTCCTGCCTGTACTTCCTGAGTGCTGGGATTACAGGCAAGTGTCAGTACACTTTGTTTGGGTAACTAATAACTGATAATTACTCATAACAAAAATTTAAAAGATACTGCTTGCAGTCCTGGTTTTCCAGCAACTGTTGGCTAAGCTGATTTGGATTTAATGATTTTTATTAACTAGAACATACTTGTATTTGGATCCTGTTGCTGTGATTATTAGCCTTGATTCTGGGGCCTTTCATATGCTTTTTTTCTTGCCCCCTTACCAACTACATTCATTTCCTCTTTCTCTTTACCCACCTCAGTGGACACATATTATAGCCTTGTCAAAGTCTTTGCAGTTCCCAATGTCCCTTTGGGACTGTTCTATAATATTGAGCATTCTCTATTCCCACTTGAATGCTCTCTCGTTTTCCACTAGACACAGAAAAGTCAGAGATGAATTAGTTCATGGTCCACATCTTACATCTTCAGGGTCTACAGTTTATGAGCATATTGTTGGTTCCTTTTCAGTACTAATTTATTTTGTTTGAAAAGGTTCCACTTACCTAGTCGGTTACTAAACCACAACAAAGGCAAATTTGAGTAGACTGTGTGTATGCACTCATATGCCACTAGACAAGACAAATCTGCCTTTACATCTGGCTGTGGTAAGAATTCCCAGATGCACTTAATTCTGACACATGGTCATTATTGAACCAAAAGCCATCGCTTGGCATGATTATAGCTCTTATTTGTTTTCATTTTAAGGGGCTTCATCCAGGCTGCCAAATGTACAACAGGTGCCTTGGTTTTATACTTGCCAATCTGTTTTTATTCAAATGACCGCCATAACAGAGACTAATGGCATCTAATAAAATGATCTCAGTTCTGGCAAGGCAGGCTCAGAAGAGCAAGGGCAGTAGGAACTGCATATGCCTCGCACATAGGCCCCTTGTTTATGCTGAACCGTGGGCATTTTCTCAAGCCCAGTGTTACTTGAATACTTAAGGTTGGATTTCTGGCATCCAATCTTATTTGAGAGGTATTCTTTGGGTGGTGTGGGGATGGGGACAGGCTTGATGCTTCAGCTTATTAGTGAATGGCCATGTCACACTAGTAAAGCATAGCCAGACCAGACAGTCTGTTCATGCCAAACAGCTCACATGTAAGATGGCTTGTTAGAAATGTGCCATCCTGATTTCATAAGGGCTTTGGGAAGACCCGACTGTTACCAGAGATGGCTAGCTTGCAAATAGGAGGTGATGACTACATGCTATTGTCAAATGATGTGTGCGGTTTTGGTTTTATCCATTGTAAAACATTGCTAACAAATCAAAAGTTATTGCAGATAGCAATAGCTTTTGACAACTGGCCAGGCAGACATTTCAAAAGTATGAGTGATGGCGTGGGTTGGAAATCGGTTTCACAGGGACACAAGTGTGCATTAGCATGGTATAGATTTCAGAAAGCTCGCTTAATTCTTTAACTCCCCTGCTCTCCTGTTGTGAGCTCATTCTTTAAAACACTGCTCACTGCATAGTGTAAGACGCTGGGGGGGGGGGTGGTGAGGGCGGCACTGCCAACTGCAATTTGCACTGACAGATGTCAGAGATCTGGAATTTTACAAAACTTGAGCTACATCATCCTCACCCCCAGTTGGAGAGCTCTGTGCTGTCAGTTGGGAAATGCATTTCACTAAATAGCCGGCATGACGATTCCTAAAGGAAGAGATGGCGTGCTGCATGTATGACGGCTCTTCATTTTCACTTGTTCCACAGTTAACTGAGCGCATGCGATCTCCCGTGACCCAGCATGCAGCATAGTTCTTAGGTTAGGACTTGCCTATTATTGGACCATCGTTTTGTATTATTTATTCCCATCCTACTTGAAAAAGTATGTGTGGCAGCTATTAAATCATACGCTTCATTATCCTTAATAAATTACCTTGGTAGAATAGACATGACTTATTGTGCAGATGGTTAGTTTCTATGAGAAATGCTTAAAATATGCATCATCGTGGACCCATTTTGAATTCTATTTTAAGTCATGATGTTTGTAAAGTGATAGGGCCCTTAAGAAGTATATGAATATACTTGGTACTTAGTGATTAGTGTTCATATTTTTAAAAATGAAGAATGAAAAGTGACTTAAAACTGTCAATCACAGGAACATTATTTTAAAGCAATATACATCTTAAAATGGTTGGAAGTTGAAAAGTGGATGACTTTCAACCATTTAAGAAGTATATTACTTAGAAATAATGTTCTTGTGATTAATACTTTTTAAGTCAGTTGTGCTAAGATCTGCTACCTTCGTTGATGATTGGGTTAAACCTTTCAAATTCTTCATTAGAAGAAAAGGCACATAGAATGTAGTAGGACTTTTTAAGTTGTAATGCTCTTGTTCTTGGTCATTAACTTTGAGAAAAACAATGAAGCAAACAGAGGTTTGCTTCCATCCACACATGTTGTTTTTTATGGGACAGATACTAAGCATGTCCCCTTTTTGGAATACGTTATATGCTAGAATGAAGTATCACACATGGTTCCATATGTTTAGGAAGGACTTGGGGCCCTTGGGGCAGCATCTTGGCTCTTTTGTCCTGATGAGGGTCATTTCTCAGATACTAAATGGGAACATTTCTGTACATTATAAACAGAACATTAACTAAATTTCATTAAGCTTTGTGAAGGAAATTAAGATGCCAAAAATTTAGGAGCCCCCAGGTGACCCCTTAGAGCCCAAGACCAATCCTCTGTCTGCTGACACAGTTACTGTCATTGTGACAATCATAGAGCCCGGACCCATGCGCTGATGCCTTGGGAGGGATCTGCCAGAGTCTAGCATCTTCTCATCAGTACTCATGGGAAGCAATAGCAGACAGATCTTCTTGTTCCTAATTATCTAATTTAAGAAGCCAAGTTTCCTTATTACTTAATTAAATTTAAATGTAATTAAGAGCTCAATTGTGCTAGCTACATTTCAAGTGGCCAAAACCCACATAGAGCTAGTGACCATATAGAGCAGCTTTGGTATAGACGTATCTTGTTGTTGCCTGAAACTCTACTGGACAACACTGGTCCACTTCACTTCCGAAACACCATCTCATCTTTTCCAGGCTGCAGTGCAATAAAGTAAAGGGCCGCCATTGATATGCTTAGAGTACCCAGTGATCTTATTATCCAAGAATGTACCAGCCAGATGGGAGTAAAAGAGAGCGTGCTTCTGAAAAACACATTTATTCTCAGGAAAGTGAGTTGATAGCAGAGTCTGTGCTTTTTGTCTAATGAGTACAAGTCCTCAGATTTTGTACCAGTTTAATGTTGAGAAATAAGACTTCCGCGGAGAATCCATCCGGAAACAGATTGAGCACTGCCAGTTTCACGGCTCAGATTCCCGGGAAGCCTCTCCGCTGCTTTCCAGGTGATCTTTGCCTGTAACTAGAGGGCTGGGATTAAGGAATGGTAGTGGAGTTGAAACAGGAGGCTCAACCTTGTAGTTCAACACTCAACAGGGAGCTGTGTGAGAGAGGGGGTGCCTCTCTTGGGACAGCAGACTGGGCTGTATCAGGGGGTGGTAGAGCTGGGTGGGAGGGAGGTGTACAAGTCCTCCCCCCCCCAGCCTCTTGCTTGGCAGCTTTCCTGATGCCCCTTTGCTTTAATATAGTGCTTTTAAATTTTGTGAGCATTCAAGGCAATCCAGTGTCACATGTAATTAATGCTGACAAGCACATATCAGAACAACCTGTTAGAAATTGCTGGAAGAAGTCTGGGGGCAGATAAGTGACTTCCAGGCTCCACCCCTGACAATCTGTTGAAAATGAGAGGCAGGGCGAGAGGGAGAGAGACAGGACTAGACCTGTCTCTTAACCCTTCCTTCTCCACCTGAAATTCCCCAGACAACGGTTTAAAGGCTCAGTTTGAGATTTCTGCAGAGCCGTGGAATACAAGAGCTGAGAGGAGGGAGATGAGCTATGTGACTTAATGTAGCGCAGCCCAGTCTTTCTTTTAGCCACAGAACCCGGGATAATCCTTCCGTGTGCCCTTCTCATTTCCTTCTCTTTGTAAGCTTCTGTGGATCTCCAGAGAGTGCCATAGGTTTTGGGCTTTGCTTGGGCTTACATTTTGCAGGCAGAATTTTTTCTCATTATTACTATTATTAGTCAAGAAGTTATTTTGTTTTAGATGTTGTTTAGAAGGCACATTTATGCAGCACTCCTTGAGGATAAGCTATTTACAATTCACTTCTCAGACATTGTAGGCATGTACCTAACCATTTTTATAACTAAGATAAGCTAAAATAATCTTCTAGGAGGTTAAGATTTTGATGCTGATCCATAACATACATAATCTATTGGTATGTTTAGCAGTGCTTATAATTAAAAAAATCCAAAAGCTTTTGTTGAGATAGCCTGTTTTTTTTTTAAATTAAAAGTTATTTATCATGTTGTATCTATGTCTGTGTACCACAGTATGTATGTGGAGGTCAGAATTGTGGAATTAGTTTTCTTCTTACACCTTTACATGGGCTCAGAGATTGAAATCATTTCTCCAGGCTTGGGTGGCCAACTGAGCCTAAGACAATGCATGCTTGTGACTCAAGGCAAAGGGTGTGTATGTGGCATGTGCGTGTGTGTGTGTGTGTGTGTGTGTGCTGGGATACAATAATCTTCTGTTATCTATAAGCAGTTGACTTTGTCCCTCCACACATTTAATTTACGAAAAAAATGTTTTGTTTATAACAAATGTGTTTATTTATTTGCCTAAAGGATTCCCGCCTGGGTGAATGGTATCTGATGAGGTTTTGTTGTGTTAAAGGAGGTCTGCTTTCCACCAGTTAATCCACTAGGTCTGGGAACATTCACCTCTTACACACTCTCATTTCTCAAGTCTTGGCTTTTTATTACGTAACATCTTTCTTAGTAATTGGAGTGAAATCAGACTCCTTCCTATAATTACAGATCTAAATCTTTATGGTTGCAAGAATATTATGAGCTATATAAAACAGCAACACATTCTCACCCCAGAAAGATTTAATAGCCCGTCTCCTCATCCCCATCACAATGTAGTGATTGCTTATGATCGCCCAGGTCATGGTGAAGAGCTTGAACTTAATGTCATATGAAGGATGCTAGGACTTTCCATCATAGCCACCCAGCAGTTCATACAGGGCCCTGCTCTTCTGCTGTTTCCTGTGGTGCAGAAAGGGCAGCCTGGATCAAGTGATGGACTGCTCTTCTGGCTTTGCCCACACAGTGTTGCTAAGTTCATTAAAAGGGCAGCCAATCATTTCCCGCTTTATCAGAATTTCAGTTTTAATTGTTGTGCCTGGTTATTTTTCAGAAAGACATGGTTTATGTCTCACTGTTGTATTTGTGTGTATGTGTGGTGATGCTGGAAACTGAACCCATGTCTTACACATGCCGGATGCCCACTGAGTCACCGAGCCAAATCGCCAGCTCATGTCAGAATATTAAGTTGCTGTCACTATAGACTTAGCAAATAAATTACAGAGCCTTAGCTTTGATTCTGATTCTGAGTCACTAGAAACATTCATACTGAATACCCCGCTTGGGTGTATTTACTAAGTGGCAAAAATAAGAAAAGATGAGACTACTGTACAGTGATTTGAAAGAGAGGGGGAGCCAAGGAAACTCTGCAGGTGAACTCTTACAATTAGTGACAAAACCAGGACTATTATCATCTTTTTCATCTGGACTTGTTTGCTTTTTAAAGCCATAATTGTGATTGAACCTTACTTAGAAAATACAGAACTGGAAGAAAAATGCCCCTTATAATATTTTCACTTGAAAACAACCCACCGTTCTGACCCAGCCTAAATGCCTAGTCCTTTATACTTTATAGTGAGTTAGCTGTTTGATACTATCAGTTAATATCTAGAACGAATACTTTCCTTTTGTGTACCGTCTTCTTCCTCATTACCACCTATGCAGTGGCTGTCCAGTATGTTATCGAATGTGATGTGTCCATTTCCCTATTGATGATTGTCTCTTCTGGCCCAGCACATGTTCCCGTGTCTCTTGGTATTACAAATACAAAGATTTGCTCGTGAAAAAGGCATTTTTCTTCTCTCTCTCTCTCTCTCTCTCTCTCTCTCTCTCTCTCTCTCTCCTTGGATTATGTCTCTGCTGTGCTTTTCTTTTTTAAGACAGTTCTTTATGTAGCCCAGGCTATCCTCAAACCTGAGTTCCTGGGTGGTGGGATTAGACGTGTGTGCACCTTACTTGGCTTGTGCTGTTTCTCGAAAACTACTTTATAGTTAGAACTTCTAGAGGCACAAAGATTTGCATGTTTTGTATCCTTTGAAAAAAATTGCCAACCTGTGATCCAGAGGAAACATGTGATGGCCATGCTCCTGGAGAAGACTAACGGCACTGGCTGTTTTCTCTTCAGTTGAAAAACCATATCTAGTTTTGTCCACTTTTGCTCTCCTGCACACTGTGAAGTTTTGATTGTGACACCAGATTGTGACATGGATTACTGAAGTATAAAGCTTTTTGGGGGGAATATAGACAAGCCTACAGGGACATACAGTACATGAGTAGGCTTTGCTAAACCTGGTATCAGTGGGCCTATTTGGAATCTCCATCTCCTTCATAGCAAATTATCTGATTTTTCTGGGTGCCCAGAGGGTACATGTCTTGAAGCCTGCTCCAACATACATGAGCTTGTCAGTAGTGATGGTGTGTTCTAGGTCACTACCACGGTGATGATAGAGCAGAGCAGCCTTTCCTCTTAACACACTTCCTCGTGAAAGCCATTCTATTAGATCCAAGCTGAAATGTGAAGCATCTTATTCCTTTTGACACGGGTTTCTTTAATTACTGAAGTGATAATTTCTCCCTTAGTCTTTGCAAGTCATTATTTTTATTATGTGGATTGTCTATTTTCTTCCTAGGGTGTTTCATTTATTAGTTCTTGTTCTTTATATATATGGCATAATAACACTGTCATGTTTATAACATATGTAACTTAAGTCTGATTATTGGTTTTCCTTTAATGATTTTTAAAGTTTTTATTAAATTTTTAATTGTTATGTGTGTTGGTGCATGTATTTTTGTGCACCGTGTGTGTGCAGTGCCAGCAGAGGACAGAAGAAGGTGTCTGGTGCCCTGGGACTGTAATTCAAGACAGTTATGAGCTGCTATGTGGGTGCTGGGAATTAAATCTGGATCCTCTAGAAGACCAACCTGTGCTCTTAATTGCTAAATGATCATCTCCCCAGCTTGTTTAGTGATTTTTTTCAACATGTAGTATTTTTATTTGTAATATTTTATAGCTCTCACAGTTGACAGCTTTCCTCCTTTTCCTAAGAGTTTTCTCTGAATATTTTGGTATTGTGTTCCTCTTATTCTTGTTTCATGTATCATTCTTCAGTAAGGCGGTTCTCAATTTATTTGGTAGTGAAATATCTGAAGTTGTTAAATAACTTATAATACTATATTGAAACACACCACACAATCCCAAATACTATTTTTTCCAGAAGAAAATTTGACTAAAATGTTATATACTCACAACCAAGAATCATATTCACACAGTAGATAATAAATACTTCCAAACTAACTGGTCTTCTATTAAGTAAGGTCTTTCCTGGTTGCGTTTTTGTTTTTATTGTTTGTTTGGAGATAGGGTATCACTATGTAGTCCCGGCTTTCCTTGGACTTTCTGTATAAATGAGTCTGGTCTTAAATTCACAGAGATTCCCTAACCTCTACCTCGTTAGTGCTGGAATTAAAGACTTGTGCCCTCATGCACAGCTCTTTTTGTTTTTAAAATTTACCTTTAATTCTCTTTATACAAAATGGTATAAAGCTTAGTGAAATGCCTGCGAAGGACTGCATGTGGAGAAGGAGCTGTCAGTTTTCTAGTTGAAGAACTGAAATACTTCGTGACCTTGAAAACTCTCCTGTCTGTGTGGAGGGGAGGAAAGACACATGGTTGCGTGGTCTTGGGCTGTACTCCTGCTCTTCACTCCTTCCAATAGCTGAGGTTATCTCGGAAAATCTCACTTAATAATTTGTAATATATGGTTGTGTTGTAAGGTAAGGCTCTAAATGGATATAAAATAATTTTTTTAGTCATAAACAATGCTCTGAATATTTATTCCTTCCCCAGTTATGTGCTAAATTCCTTTAGAAAAGTCTACTTTGAAGGCATGCCCTCTCCCCGCCTCATGTCTTCTATTGCAGATTCTCTGTGCGGATCCATCCCGCTTATTCTGTCACATGACTTACACTGCTCTTTATGTTTTGGGTAAGAAATGACATTTTAGGTTTCTGTCTAGTATCATGGAATGGTTCTGGGGATGAGTATATTATACAAAAATATTTATATAAATTTTATGATGGTAAAACTTTATTTTGCAACTTCAAAATCAAAGAAGAAACAAGCTGTTCTTTATAGAAAGGGTTTTTTTTTTTAATCAAAAAGTGTTGATTCCTCATTAATTCAGTTTTCTTATTCTTTGAGAATATTCTTTCAATTTATGTTTTTGTTGGAAGACAAACATTCCATGTGCATTTGCTTTAATTTTGTACTGTTTTTAATCCCCTCTTTTCAATATTTGCTTTTATTAATGTTTCTAATTTAAGACAAATTTTTAGAGAACTCTATATCAAACATGAACAATGAGATTAATGCAAGTATTTTCAAAGGATGAATTTTGATTCTTTACTTGGTGTACAATTGGTTACTTAGTGAGTGTTATAAAGAAGGAACTTTCGGGGAGAGAGTTGTTTTCCAGTAATTAGCCACGGATCCTGGTATTTTAGATGTGTGCCAGCGGCTCTCTTTCTTGGTGAAATAGAGCGTAGTTTTCAGTGTACTCTGTCCATGTTCCACTAAATGACCCAAACACTCAAGTCCTGCATTCTGAACAGTAGTTATGCCTGAATTAATTTATACATTTCAAGGTCACAAACTATGATTATATTATATTTTCATCAGTTTAACCATCTCTTAATTTGAATACGGCATGTACTAGTACATAAAACTGAAATTTATGTAAATGGAATTAGAAAATGTTGCTTTTAAATTTATTTCTGCTGAAACTAAAATGCTGTTACGTCTGTGTCCCAGACATGGAGAAGGATGTGGTGATAAAGATCAGGTTATTTTCTTTAGTCCTAAACATTGATGCAGAGAAAGTGTATAACAGCACACAGCACAAGTCATCAGACACAGAAAACAGTGTGTGAAGACATGGGGCCGTGCAAGGGAACTGCATCATTTCTGAGTTAGTGATGTGGTCCAAGTTGGGCTTTGAGCAGGGGCTGGGTAAGGAGGGCCCAGGAAGGCCTCCAGTATGCAGCTTTTATTCTTCCACTATTTTGAAAAGCTAATTTTCTTCCCGATTTTGTTCCTAGAGCCTATCATTCTAGACCTAGCCCTTCCTCTGTGTGCATGCTACTCTAGGGTCATAACTGCCTCTGCCCTCTGAGGTCCCTACAGATGGTGCCATAAACCCTGGTGCTATCTAACCAAGCAGAAAAAAAAAAAAGTCGTTGAGTTCTTCTGCCCACTCCATGGCCTAGTCTGTTTTGTTGACTCTTACGTTGAAACTCTCAGATACACTTGAATATAAGCCCCCACCACTGCTTTTCATAGGTACTGATGTTAACCCAGGATGCTAACACAGCCTGAGAATTCAGTATCTGCTTCCCAAGCCATACAGTTGGATTTCTTAATTCAGCCATGCTGCTTTTGTTGCTTCAAATTAAGCCCATGTGGTTAGGCACTGCTAAGCTATCTACACAAACCTCTTCTGTATCCCCTTTCTTTTTGTGTCCAAGTTTTATATTAGAAAGTTTGTTTATTTGTTTGCTTTTGTTTTTGTTTTTGTTTTTTTTGTTAAGAGCAATATTTTATCTTGCTCAAAGCCAGAGGGAGATCACAGTGGTATGTTAGAAATCACTGTGTGTCCTGTCTCTTTGCCTAGTTTTTTGAATAAATCAAGGTTTGAATACCTGCTCTGTAACCTCTTAGATCAGAGCTATTGCTGGGTTTTTACACTGAAGAAAATCGTGTGTGTTTGAAGAGATGTCTAGTGAGTGTTGGGGTGGCATGTGTTGTCTGTGTTTGGGCTTGTGGTAGTTTTGATGATGGTGCTTTGCGTAGTGTGTGGGGTATGTGAGTGCAATGGTGGTAAACTTTTGTCACCCCAGTCTTGGAGAGGCAGAAGTGGAGAGTCTTTTGGGATCACTAATCAGCCAGTCTTGCTAATATGTGAGTGCCAGGCCAATGAGAGACTGTCTCAAAGCACTCAAGTGGACGAAACTTGAGGAATGAATGACACTGGAGAGTGTACTCTTGTTCACACATGCATATGCACACATGTGCATGAGTGCCTACATCCCTGAAACCATAGAGCCTTGAATGTGCAGACCCACACATACAGATGCACACACACTAAGCCTATCGAATGAATCCTTAATTTTCATACATACAGTTTCAAAATGTAACTATTTAATTTCTAGTACTCAGGTTTTATAAGTCCATCTAAAAATCCTCTCTAAGCAAGTTTCCTTGTTTGTTGTTTTGAATGTATGAAAGCCATATTGATGTGTTTCTTCCTTATGACCAACTGATGTGAGGTCAAGTCATGCAATTCCATGGTAGTAAGGTCAATAATGGAGGTACAAATAAAAGCAAAAAATTAACATAAGCTTTTACTTCATGCTAGTACTCTCATAAATTTAATAGCTCTCCTAGTTAGTTTTTTATTGTCCTCTTGATGCAACCTAGAATCAACTGGGAAGAAGGAACCTCCATTGATGAATAGTGACTTAATTTGCTCTGGTGTTGCATTATGGGAAAGATAATATGTGTTGTTTTCTGTTTTGAGGCAATGTGCATCATTGCTCACTTTATGAAAAATGAAGCCCATCAGAAAGAACCCATCAGGAGGAAAGGGAAGGAGAAATATGGGGAAGAAGTAGATAATAGAGCGAGCGAGCGAGCGAGCGAGAGAGAGAGAGAGAGAGAGAGAGAGAGAGAGAGAGAGCATACACCACTTTAGAGAGACATCAGAATCTAGACTTCTCTGGAGACGATGTTTTACACTTGAAAGACTTCATATTTAAAGTAGTCTATTTTAGGAAGCCTTGTGATCATGTAGTGTTACATAAACTTAAGCAACGTCATGTGTTAACAAGACACTAATCATGGGTGCAGACCCAGTTACTTTCCTTTGTTGGCCTTGACAGTGCACGGTGGCAGTGTTCAACTCTGCATTTTTTTTTTTTTTTGAGACATGTGGCTCTTGAGGTGGTCCCCATATTGATCCTTTCTTTGTTGGGACTCACTACTCATCTCCTTCCTACTTTTCACGTTGTGGAGTGTTGCTGAGCTGCCATGGACCTCGTGTGCTCTTGTTGTTCTGCTTCCTTGTCTTCAAAAATCCATTGCTTCCCACTTTTGGATTTCATTGTCTTCAGTGACCTTTCAAATCAGTTCTCTAGGAAGGGAAATTGAAGCTGGTGGGTCAGTACAAACCATTCTATCTGCTATTTTCATGATAGCATCTGTAAATATGTTCAGGTTTCCTTAGCAGTCACCAGCCATATGGATATAGACACAAATACAATTGCCTGCTTTGTTTACATTCTGTGAACATTGTAGCTCTCTGATGATTGTGGGCACTTTTCATTATTGTCCTTTTAGCTGTCACGCTGTCTGAGTGATTTTGCTGGACATAACTAAAATGGGCATAGATGTAGGTAAATTACAACTCGTACCCATTTCCAACTGTCAGGAAAAGAATGAAGGCCAAGGAGAAGCGCTGTGATCTGGCAAGCCTTTTTTTTTTTTTTTTTTTTTTGCCAAATTAGTATATGCAAATGGGCTTTTACTCAGTGAAACTTTCTGTGGGGTTTTGCAGTGTTTACAACAGCTGACTCATAAAAGAAACACTGCCGAAGTGAATAGCCAAGCATTTCCAAGATGATAAGATTCATTCTATGCTGGGAAAAGAGACGAAGCATGTGTGGGTTTTTTCTGAGTCGGTAGCAAAGATATGTGTGATTCAGAAGGACTTGGCATTCAGAAGAATGGAGTGTGTGTTTGTGAGGAAGCTTAGCAAGCTTTAATTTTGCTCACCTTGCCGTTTCTCTTCCTGAAACGACTGGATTCGCTGATTTAGGCGAGGGTGTTCTCTTTAATTGTATGTGGACTCTGTAATCTCTAGTCCAGCCACAGAGCATGGTTACATAATGTATTCCTCCGGCAATTTCATAATGGTGTAATGGAAGCCAGCCAAGTGGACTTTGACACAGAGTAGGCAAGACTTTTAATTTTTTATCCAATATAGTTAGCATTTAACCCTTCTAGACATTCTCCCAGCATTCAATTGGATAGACCCAGGAGAGTTATTGATCAGAAATTGAAGACCTGAGACAGGTGCAAAATCCCAGGAACTTTGTGATACATTTATAACAGATTGGGTTCTCTCATTCTTGCTTCCACCTTGAAGAATTGGAGAAAAAGAAAAGCCATTTTGTAAAGGGGATCCATGGCCCAAGACTACAGAGTTTACCTTGCTTGTAACAGACTCAGAGTTAAATAGACTGGCTCTGTGGATCCACTCCTCCCTCCATTCCTTCTCCTTTCCTCCTTTCTTTACTGTCTCCCCTCCCTTGCCTTGCTTCTTTATTTTACAGAAAACAAGCTACTGTTGTCTGGTTACCTGGTATTACAATAGTCTAGCATCTAGAGCAGAGGCTCCCAACCCTCTTAATGCTATGACCCTTTTGATACAGTTCTTTTTTTTTAATATTTATTTATTATGTATACAATATTCTGTCTGCATGTATGCCTGCAGGCCAGAAGAGGGCACCAGACCTCGTTACAGATGGTTGTGAGCCACCATGTGGTTGCTGAGAATTGAACTCAGGACGTTTGGAAGAGCAGGCAATGCTCTTAACCTCTGAGCCATCTCTCCAGCCCCTTGATACAGTTCTTATATTGTAATGACTTCCAACCATATAATTGTTTTTTTGCTACTTCATAACTGTAATTTTGCTTCTGCTATTGATTTTAATGTTACGAATCATAAGCTGTTATGTAGGATATTTGATAACCCTATGAAAGGGTTGTTCAGTTCCCCAAAGGTGTCTTAACCCACAGCCTGAAAACCACTAGTCTAGAGGATGCAGTTTAGAGGTAAGAATCCTGCCTAGTTAAGCAAGCCCCATTATAGATGCCCATCTCACCTAGCAGCTGAGCTGCAGGTCCCTACCTTTTCCAGGGCACTTTCTGCTTGGGGAGTGGTGTACACTGAGCCTCTCTCTTTGGTTTTAATTCCTCCCTCTTCTCATGTCTCACTGGGAACATGCTGTGCACTGTGGATCACAGGAAGGGCTAGCTAATAAAATTGGGAATGATGTGGGCTGCAGCGGGGCTGGTTTCCTTTCAAGCATGCAGCATGCAGTGCAGCAGCATGATACAAATGCTTTTTCAAATGTGATTGTAAACTGGATAACGGATGTGAGCTGTGTACACAGAACAGGTCAAATGCATCTAAAAACGTTTTTCTCCCCGAAACCTAATTTAAAAGAGCAAGAAAACTTGATTTGGACAGCTTACACCTTGTTTATGGGGAGCTGAGGAGGCGAGACTTAAGGCTATCAGATGAGATTCTTATCGATCAGGTAGCATGCCTTTCCATATTCAAGATGTGGTTACAGCTGAAGCCCACTGCCCTCTTACACAGCTTGTTGTCTGTGCTTGTGGACTGAGCCACAGTGTTTTCTTAGTTTAAAGAAATCTTTGATCTGTGGTTATCACTGTGGAAAAGTCATTGAAATAGTATCCACATTTTATTCACAATTTCATTATGCTGTCTTCCAGTGTTGTATGACATTTCTATAGAAATATACCATTGAACTGCAACACAGGTTTTATGTGGAAGAATAGTATCTTTATCTAGTTAGGGCAACTTAACCTGATCTATATATGCCCTGTCTCTATTCTAAGTTATTGTGAGGCTTAGTTAAAATAGCATATCCCAATATCTGTGCTTGGCACACAATAAAATTTTCAATAAACATTACTTTTACTTATTATCAATTGCAGACATACATGCTAGAGCTATTTTTGCCACTAGGTTCTTCTACAGAGCAGTTAAACTTTGCAAGCCTGCGTGTTCTTGTCTGGAGCACGTAGGAGCAGGGACTCACCAGGTTCCCACCCTTTATAGCTGTGCATCTCCCTGTGTTCCTCGCTCCTCTGTAGATGACAGCTTACTTGTCATCAGCTTGCCTTGTATTCCGCCTTCTTGGCTCACCATTGGCTTTAACATTAGTGCGTCTTTTCCTTGTTCATTCTTTTGAGGATGGCAAGTGTCTCTATGAGTACCTGTCTAAACTTCTTTCATTTCCATCCCTTGGCTTTTTACACTGTTGAGCCCTGTAGTTCAAAATCACAGTATAAATTTCCATAGCAATTTTGAATGGGGTAAAACAAAGTGATTCAGAGTATGGCTATATAAGTCAGTGGTCCTGGATCCACAGCACAGTTCTCCTCTTTCTGCCATGAGAACATGGTAGGTCACTCATTTGTTCTCCTGGTTTTGATCATTTGAAAAATGAAGGTAATAAAAATTGTATTATTAAATGATAGCATTAAAAATTTTAAATTGCTAATATATATAATATAATAGATCAATATGAAAAGCAGTATAAGGAAAAACATTGGGGTGTACCTACCTGAAAGTCTTTTTAAAGATACATAATATTTTTATTGATTCTTGGAGAATTTAATACAATGTATCTTGATCATATTCACCAGCTATTCTTTTCCCCAACTCCGCCTACGTCCAACCTCTCCTTCTGTCTGTTTTCTTTCTCTTCTTCTGTCTTTTCTTCTCTCTTCTTTTCTAGAGATTATCTTCCAGCAGATGTCCTGGTCTTCTGGTTCTTACACTCTTTCTGCCTCTTCTTCCAAGATGTTCCATGTGCCACGTTGTAGGGCCTGTGTTTTAGATGTATCAGTTGGGAATGGGCACTTTACAAGCTTTCTATAATGATCTCTGTCTGCTTCACAAAGAAGCTTTGTTGATGAGGAATGAGAGCTATTCTTAGCTGTGGCAATAAGGATAAATAGAGTGCAGTTAGGAATAATACTGGTTTAGGGAAGAGGCAGTAGTATATTCTTTTCCAAGTTCCATGGTGTTATCAGCCGTGGGTAGTTGGCTAACTTCACAGTTCCATTCATGGATTTTCTCCAATTGAGCCGGTCTTAAGTTCAGTTACATTACTGTTGGTTTCCCCTAGGATATAAGTGCTGCTATTGCTACCTACCCAGATATCTTTCCCTGCAGGTCTTTCCCTGCTGTCTTTGTTGGCATTATAGCTGGGTATGACTATTGATTGTTATCTTCACTAGCAGTTTGCATGGCTCCTTCTGAGACTGTGCGAGCTAGTCACCAGTGAGGAAGCCTCCAGATCAGATCCAGCTTAGATCCTCCAAACCCTGTATCCTGTTCTAAGTGCATGGTGTCTTTAGCAATGTTATTACATTTTTTGGGAGGTACCAAAGACATTGACAATAGTCTATATATACCAGTTTTGTGTTGACCACCCTGGCCAACAACTGGAAGGAAGTTTTCCCATGTCCAGCTCTTTAATGTGAAGTCTAAGTGATCAAGGCTGATCTACAGTGACAGGCCATGGAAATGACTGTTTAGGTCCAAGAGGGAAAGAAGTTAGGAAGGGTAAAAAAGCAAGATGGGATAGGACTTGAAGGAGCTTATTATGTTCAAAAGCATGTTACATATCCTGGTAAGGATGTAGTTATGTAGACACATGTGTATGAAAACTTATCATTCTACACTTAAAGTCTAGGCGACCTATTTATACTTCAGATTTAAGAGCTGAAAAATAATTTGCAAGTGCACCTAGGAACTTTGTGATGTGGTAAGCTCTCTCCAGTAAATACAAAGCACACACATTGCTGGTAGAATATAAAGACCGTTTCTAAGAATACTTTGTGAGTACTACACATTTTAGGATATGTCATGGTTACTGTGAAGAGATGAAAGCATTCTGAATTATTTTAAAGTATGACTTGAGTAGTCAGGGTTTACTTACAGATATAATTTCACAAATTTGAATGACATTATATCCTATTGGAAAGGTTGACGCCAACAATAAATCCAAGTTGGAACATGGCCTATATTTCATTATTTTAACATATATTAAAACAATTTTAATTTTCACAAATTTGTACATGAGCACACATTCACACCAGCTTACTCCTGATCCTCCCTCCTCTTTTGTTTTAAATAAGGCAGGCAGCGTCCTGCCACCCAGCTAGCTTACACCCAAAATAATCACACAGAAATTGTATTAATTAAATTACTGCCTGGCCCATTATTTCTAGCCTCTTATTGGCCAACTCTCACATCTTGATCTAACCCATTTCTAATAATCTGTGTAGCACCACGAGGTCGTGGCTTACCGGGAAAGATTCTAACCTACATCCGTCTTGGGCAGGAGCTTCTTGGCGTCTGCCTGTCTCTACTTTCTTCCTCCAAGAATTCTGTTCTGTCCTCCCTGCCTACCTCTGTTCTGCCCTATCAAAAGGCCAAGACAGTTTCTTTATTCAATCAATGAAAGCAATATAAATACAGAAGGACCTCCTACACCACTCTTCCTGTTGCTTCCTCCCTCTCTAGCCCCTGTATACCCTTTGTGCTCTGGCCTCCCCCTGCAACTCTGTTCATGTCCCCTTCTAGATTCAGATCTTTAGTTTTTATGGTTACACACACACACACACACACACACAGAGAAACATTCACACAACTTGTGTGAGAGCTTGTTCATGGAGGAAACTAATTCTTCTTCTCTTAGCAGCCATATGCTTTGGAAAAACACAGGCAATAAAAATATCAGTAAGCTTCTCATTTAACCGCTCTACAACTGAACCTGGTATTCATTTTGAGCAACTCAATATATTAAACAATAAATGAAGTAGCCAACTGTTTTAATGTATTGCCGTCAAACCTACTGTCCTAATGTGCTCAGGCTGCTATGACACAATAATATAGACTGGGAAGTTTAAACAGCAAATATTTCTAACAGGTCTGGGAGATGGAAGTCCAAGACCAAGAAGCTGGCCTTGTATGCTCCATGCTCAATGAATCAAGCTCACATTTGTGGATTGTATAACAAAAGGACCTTCATGGAATTTACATTCCTTTTTGTTAATAATGTACTAGTGAAATAGGTCACACTGTGTCCAGCATATTGAATATATTATCATTATTTTTGATGATGGTGCTAAGTGCTAACTAAATGTGCTTTGGGATATTGTACTAATAATTATGAAAATGTGATTTCTTGAGAAAATGCTCTTCTACATAATTTCAGGGCTATTATTTTAAAGGAATTCTATTCAAGTCCATTTAGCCATGGCTTAATTGGATTGGATCCATGTTTAGTTTAATTCAGAAATTTTAATGACTTCTAGCCAGTAATAAATCCTTGAGTGATGGGACTTGATATATATCCTATAGATTCCAGGCATAATCTGCTTTGAAATGTAAATGATGGGCAGACTTCTATTCTAGGGTCTAGGGGAAAATGTAAGAAATTGCTTCCAGTTTTGTGGAAGAAAATGAACATTCCTTGAATACCATCATTCATCGATAGACCCATGTATCTATTCTCCATAAATTTACCATAAATTTGTGAGATTGAAATATGAAATTCACCATAAATTTGGAGTATTGAAATATGAAAAGGAAATTTTTCTGAGTCTCCTTATGTTAACTAACCAACCTAGTTCTGTCAGCCAGTGTGGGGATGGAGACATCATCCCCTACAGTTGCCTGCAGTGGACTAAGAACTTCCCTTCATCTTTTAGGGACCTCAACTCAGATAAAACTAGATCCTTGACCTGGCTGTAGAAAAGAATTTCAGGCCAAGCCAGTGTGAAGAAGACATGGAGCGTCTCAGAAGACACTCAACAGATTTTAGAGTAAATGCTTAGAGGTTTTCAGGGGAGGAGGGAGACACACTCAAGTGTGGGTGTGAGCTTCTCTGAGGAGGGTTAGGATTAAGTGTCTACTTTGCTGCTGTTTATGGAAGCTTCTGAAGACACGTGTTAAGGGAACAAAGTGAGATCATAGGGCAGGGCCTATGCCTTGTGTAGGGATACAGCGGCTAAGGTAGAAAACTCTGTGTCACAAGAATTGCAGGGAAAGATATTTTGTTCTGTAAATTGAGGTTGGTTCTTGTTTTTTGAGAGGCCTAGAATATCTAGAAAATGTATGTGTTTATACTTGAAGTTGACGTAGGCCTTAGGTGCTGTTTATATCCGTCTTTCTATGAAAGGATCATTGTCTATGTCACCAGTCCTCAAAGAAAATGATAATTAGGCTGGAATTCTTGGCTCCCCTCTGCTAACAGACTTTAGGTGAAGGGTTTCCTCTTCCTTCCTATATCACTACAATTTTCCCTGTCTTTGTATCCTATCTCAGTGTGATACTAGTTTAATAGGCACACACAGAAGAAGAAGAAGAAGAAGGAGAAGGAGAAGGAGAAGGAGAAGGAGAAGGAGAAGGAGAAGGAGAAGGAGAAGGAGGAGAAGGACAGGGAGAGGGAGAGGGAGGAGAAGGAGGAGGAGAAGGAGAAGGAGAAGGAGAAGGAGAAGGAGAAGGAGAAGGAGAAGGAGAAGAAATCTGTTCTATTTTCTGAGTCTCCAATTAGCCAAAGACGATGGCATATGAGGCTATGGATTCCGAAGTCTATAGACAGTCTCTTGTATGCACATAAGATACTGTCTTAGGCATTAAACATTCTCTGTTGATCAAGGAGATAATGTATCCTTGTCACTAAGGAACTTGGTATCCAGGGGAGTAGAATAACAGATGTATATGAAAATCATTTAGAGATGATTTTAGGGTTAAAAATGACTTTTATTCCTTTCTGTTTCCTAACCTGTTAAGTTTCCTAAGCTTAAAATCAGCATCTGCAGCATGCATAATGATTTGGGGGATGGAAGCTTTGAGTTTTGTTAGAACTGGACTCCAGTTCTGAATTCAAGCCAGGCATCCTGGACACATTGCTTACTTGGCAACTTGATTTCCCTTTAAGGGGTGTAAGGACAAAAAGTCACGTCCCTATCCCAGAGGATATGTAGTAACAGACAGTAAGTCCTCAAAAATATCCTGTTTGTGTACTGGATTTATAAGGACTTGTATGCTTCTCCTAATGATTTAGGCTGAGTAAATCCTTGTACTTGCCCTTTCCATGTCCTAGTATTTTAACACCAGCCATCAGTCACCATGTTCTTAACCTGTCAAAGTATAAATGCAGTAGCGCTACTCTCACTGGGCAAATTTCCAGATAATAGTGAACGCCTGGCTTTATACAATTTCAAGTCCATTTCCTCTGTCAGAACACATGCTTATATCGGCTTGCACTTTAACATTTTATTCCCAGTTCTTATAGCCTTTTCTTTCCCCCACTATGCTTACTTTGAAATCATTTAGAGTACCAGTGGCTTTGCTAAGGTAGACACTACCAGGGCTTGGCTAAATGTTTCAGGGGCAGAAGTCAAAGTAGACAGATGTATTAGATCATTGTTGGGAATTGTCAAAGGCTCATTCGCTACAGTGTAAGGAATAGGAGTATAGAATCCAGAATACTGAAGAAGTACAACACAAAACAAAGCCCATCAAAAATGCATTTTCTACTATAATAGTGACTGTTGTTTCTGCCAGTGTGAAAGCAGTCAGTGCTGTCACTGCTTGAGACCACTCAATACTTGATGATGTTTGCCTGCTTCAGAATGTCATTGCTTAAGATGTTGAACGATAGCACAGACTTGAGAATAGTATGTTTATATGATTGGTTAATAATAATTAGCTATTGTTTTGCTAAGAAACTCAGTTTATTCTAGTTCTACTGATGAGGACATCTGCTCTTTTATACTCTTAAAATATTCCAGAGTATTAATTATTGACTATCTAGTATATCTATAAGGAATCTATTTTATAACTGGATAAATTATAATAAACATACATGTTCAGAAAGAACATTGTGGCAAACATCACAGTCTCCCAGTACTTGGGAGAATTAGAAATTCAGGGATAGCATCAGCCACATAGTGAGGGTTTGAGTCTGCATGAGACCATGTCTCAAAAAGTCAACAAATAATCAAACCAAATCAAACCAAATAAAAAAGTAATCCAACAACAAACAAACAAACATAAAACTCAAAAAATATCAATAAAATTGTAATCATAAAAGAGATTTATAATAATACAGTTAAATATGTACATAATAATACAGTCAGGTTCTTAATAACATCAATATCTAAAACATCTTACTCAAGAACTCATTATTTGAAATTGGCTTCAGACTGATTCTGATACTAGTTTTTCAACTGCCTAAAGCATGAACATAATTTTTATTCTTCTACGGGGATAGGAAGATGTTGGGGATCGAACCTTACACTCGGAAAGTTGAACTTATACTCTTACTGGCTGAATATGATCTGCCACTTAATGCTACCTGGCCCATTTCCAGCATTCGGATTAGAGATACTGGGATACCTTTAGTGATGCAGCTGAAGGACAGAACTCACAATGATGTTACTTGGGCAGACCCTCCTCTGTAAGAGGTCCTTCATAGTCCTGACTAAACCCATGGGGTGGGGAACTTTCACAGGTCAGTGCTGTTGGCCTACTTTTCTTTCATGTTAACTTAAGCTAGTGTTATCTGAGAATTGAGAAAATACTTCCATAAGACCGGACTCTAGGCGTGTGGGGTTTCTTGATTAATGGTTGAAGTGATAGGGTCTTGTCCATATGGCAGTGCCGCCCCTGGGTAGGGTGCTTCTAGGGTATGTAAGAAAGCAGACCAAGAAGGCTATGGGAAGCAAGCCTGTAAGTAGTGTGTGCGGTGTGTGCATATAATCTCTGTTTCAGTTCCTGTTTTCAGGTTCCTGCCCTGATTTCCATCAGCGATGGAGTCTGGCCTGAGAGTTGTTAGCTGAAATAAAGCAGTTCCTCCCCAAGTTTCTTTAGGTTATGATGGAACTGGAAGCTCTATGACTGCTCCTTAGAATTTTCCATAT
This sequence comes from Alexandromys fortis, assembly GCF_014885135.2. Taxonomy (NCBI): domain Eukaryota; kingdom Metazoa; phylum Chordata; class Mammalia; order Rodentia; family Cricetidae; genus Alexandromys; species Alexandromys fortis. The sequence continues at coordinate 800,659 of NW_026068102.1, forward strand.
AGAGGGTCAATGTTCTTGTTTCTGTGTAGAAAATCTAAAAGATCAAGAGAGGCACATAAGCTATTCATCCCAAGGAGGAAGATAGGAAAACAGAAGAACCACATGTTGGGATTTCTCTCACTCTGTGTTTCTGGTGCAAAAAACTTGGGCAGCCTGTATGAGAGTTGAGGCCCTCTTGGATGTTTTACAGAGAAAGGCACAAACCTCAGTACAGTACCAGGAGTCGTAGGGGTTAGTACTAGTTTCAGAGATTATGGCAGAATTTGGGATAGTCATGTCAGTGGTTATCATAAGTGTCTTTAATACTATGAACACACACAAACACACACACACACTTTTTTTATATCCACCCTTCCTTTATCCCAACCATCCTATTCCCCCAAGCTCACCCATCTTCCCCTTCTCACTTTTCTCACCCCATTTCTCCTTACCTCCATTCCACCTCACTCCCCAAGTTCCCAGTTTTCCCGGCAATCTTGTCTACTCCCCATATCCAGGCAGATGTCTATATGTTTTTCTTTGGGTTCACCTTCTTATTCAGCTTCTCTAGGATCAAAAATTATAGGCTCAATTTCCTTTATTCGCACACTTTTATGTAGTGGGGAGATGAGGTTGCTACGGATGGAACTCAGGAATATGGAGTTAGCTCCCAGTGAATACCAGGCAGGGACTCTCTTACTCCAAGTCACTTACCTCATTCTCATCACTTCAGCTTGGTCATTTTAGGTTCGGGATGGAATGAGAGGAAAGGGGGATAACATCACCCTTTTTACCTTACAGACACTTCCATGTAGTTAGCTGTGTCTGAGTGGGATAGATTCCTAGAATTTGAGTTTTCCAGTGGACTAATATATTGACCTAGGCATTTTAACTTCTGCATTAGGACTGTGTGTGGTGGCTTAAAGTTTCTGAGTCAGAATATTAGTTGAAATGTTGGCGTTTTGGTCAAGGATAGATAACATCCTCCCCTGTTGGCTGAATTTTAAAGGGACAGGGTAGAGTAGCATAGTTGCATTTTTATTTTTCTTATTGCTATAGCAAAAATATCTGACAAAGATAATTTAAGGAAGAGTAGATGTATTTAGGATCACAGTTTGAGGGTATAGCGTTGGAGGGATCGTGCTGTGATGGAAGTGTGAGGCACTGGTCTTACTGCATCCAGATCCAAGTAGCTGAGAAAGATGAGGTCTTGTTCTCAGATGTCTTTATTCATTCTGTTCAATCTGGGGTCCTAGCCTGAGGGATGGTACTCCCCACATTCAGGGTGGGCCCTCCATCTTTCCATCTCTTTCCTTGGAGGTTATAAATCCAATCAAATTGTCATTAAAGACTGACTACCATCAAAATCTTCTGTGGGTTTTGCCCCTGGACTCTTGCATGGACCCAAGATATAATAATATAGACATGAATATATGTAGGAATGCATGCTTGTGCATTTTGACATTAGGGAGGCAGATAGGAATATGTTCTCTTCAGTACTTTAAAAAATAGGCAAGGAAGCCAGCCTTGGTGGTACAAGCTTGTACCCCAGCTACTTGGGATGCTGAGGCAGGAAGATAATAACATTAAGGCATCCCTACACTGCAGGCTGAATTTAAGGTCAGCTTGTAAAAGTCTGGCAAAATATGTCTCAAAGATGAAAAAGGGTAGGCGCACTGGGAATGTATATTTGATCTTTCTGATGGACAAATATGTTGACCTACGCATTTTAACCTCTGAGTGAGGACAATATGACTGTATGTGCCCCCCCCTCTCTCTCACACACACAGAGGCACACATACACACAGACTATATGGCTATATGTGGTGGTATATATATACATATATGCAGATATACTGATATGTATATTGATATCAGTGGCAGAATGTTTGGATGGTTGCCACTGTGTTGAGATCAATGTTTCAATTTTCAGCACTGGAAAAATACAAAAGCTACGCATTCCTCACTTCTTCATCTTAAATGACATGTTTCCAAAGATAGATTAAAGTGCTAAAAATTGGTTACTAAGGTGGACGAATAGCTAAGTACCAGGGTTGCTGAGAAAGCTGCATAAATCCTGTGATGGTTTGAATAAGAATGGCCCCAATGCTTGGTCATTATGGAATGTTACTACTTGTGATGGATTAAGAAGTATGGCCTGCTTGAGTAACTGTGGCCTGTTGGAGGAACTGTGTCACTTGGGGAGTCTTTGGTGTTTCCAGTTCTCAAGCCAGGCCCAGTGTCTCTCTCTTCCTGCTGCCAGTGGATCTAGATGTAAAACTCTCAGCTCTTTCTCTAATACCGTGTCAGCCTATATGATGCCATGCTGATAATTGACTAAACTATAAGCAAACCCCAACTAAAAGTTTTTCTTCATAAAAGTTGCCATGGTCATGGTATCCCTTCACAGCAAGAAAACACTGCCTATGACAAATCCTTACTCTTTGTATTTGAATGGGGGAGATGGCAGTGGTATGTGTACTGTAGGTGGTTGTATTCAACACACACAAATAACTTTGATTTTATTGTGTAGTTGTTTTTGTTTGGAGTTTTGTGTTTTTTTTTTTTTTTGGTTTTTCGAGACAGGGTTTCTCTGTGGTTTTGGAGCCTGCCTGGAACTAGCTCTTGTAGACCAGGCTGGTCTCGAACGAGTTTTGTGTTTCTGAAAGACTGTCTTACAAGGTCCAGGCTGACCTTGAACTCCCTGTGTCATGAAATAGTCATATTGAACTCCTGATCCTCCTGCCTAGGCCTCCCGAAGTGCTGGGAATTAAATCATGCACACCATGCATGGCTTTCTTTTATAAATTGGCAGAACATTGTATGTATTTATCTTGTACAACTATAGTTTTTTTAATTATACATGTTAGAATGGTTAGATTGATTTTAACATGCACACATATGGGTGCTCTTGTTTTCCATTATATGAATGCATAACCTTTTCTCTACCCTAAGAGTAGGTGAGATTGTAGCATGGCTAATATGTTGCCTGTGAACATCTCTTTCTCTCTTGTGAAGTGCTACTTTAAACATTTTTGACACCAAAAACATTCAGCTCCACTGTCATGGGAGGTCACACTTCCTTTAGATTCTAGTTTTGAAGTATATAATTGTACAGACAGGGGGACAAGACACTGAGAAGCCCAGGAGTGAGCCTTCTGTTTGCTTTGTGATCACTGATTATGTAGCAGATGAGAGAATTATCTGGTAATTCCAGCTATCAGAAAGTTCACAATGCTGGGTCACAAAGGGATTTGGCTTTAAAAATCTCCTAGATAATTTTATTGAAAGAGTCAAATATAATGTAGTAGATTAAAATGTATCCCACATTTCCAGTGAGCTTTTCTATTAGAGAAATCTATAAGATTGAAATTAGTATGTTAATATAAAGTAGAAGGAAATAAAATGTGTTGGAAGAACCTTTATGTATTTTATACTTCCATTTATCCATAGTCAAAGGAATAACAAGCTAACACAGACACCATCTCCACTGCGCAGCAAGAGCACAGGGCGCAGAGAGAAATAGCCGGGTGCGGTACACATTGTGTCTCCCAGTGTTCTCCTTTAATCCTAATAAGGTTAAGGATTAATCCTTCGTTTCTTCCTTTTGCAAAGTCAGCTCTTGTTAGAACAACCTTTCCTAGTATTTGGGCCTTGTTCTGGTTCCATGGTATTTTGTATTTAATTAACAATCAAGCGTGGAAACAAGTGGACTAAGTCCTTTTTCTTCTTGGTTTAAAGTTCCTCTAAATGCCAGCAGAGGCACCCCACAGGACTCTGCTGTAGGGCAAATGGCTGTTTTATAATGAAGTTGTTTATAGTGTCCCTGAAAGGAGAAGCTGCAATTACAAAGCCAAATCAAGAATTTGTCTTCAATTTTATAGCTGTTCGAAGGATCTGTGTTAGAAATGGCATGTCCTGTATTGGGAAGTGGTAATCTGTGGGAAGCTTAGCTTGGTGTGGATTTGTTCTTCCTGCGCACAGAAACGTGTCACTCTACTGGGTTGACTGGGGGTTCTAGCGACTGGTTCGCTCTGCCGGACTTTGACAGGCCACTTAACCTTTCTGACCCTCTGTGCCTTAGACTGTGAAACGAGTGCAGTCACATCTCAGAATCTCTGTGACAACTGAAGACGTTGTCTGTCTGCTGCCCTGATAATATGTAAGCAGTGAAGGAAAATAGATTAATTACATGCTTCTAGTGGGTAGTTAGTACAGCTTGATATTTCACTTATTAATATAAGAGGAAGCATGGGTAGTCACATCTGTCAAACTGATTGAAACTCCATTTTTCTCACTCGACTTTCCCTATCTACCAAAATTGTGAAAAAAAAAAAAAAAAGTCAAACACTGTGAAGCAGAAAGTAGCCAAGGCGAATTTCCCACGTCATACACAAATGCAAGATTTAAATGCACAATTTAAATTTAAGTGTTTACACTTGTATGTAAGCTAATGAAAATGTCAGTTTCCATAGTCTTGGTTGACACTAACTTCATGGTGCGAAAGACTTGAAATTAATACAGATAATGAATGTTGATTCATTCACTGTTTCAAATTTTCTTAATTATAATTTCATTATTTATTGCTTGGCATATAAGGATCACACTTAGGGCCTTGCACACTCTACGGAAATTCTGCACTACCGAGCTGGGTCCCCAGCCCTTAACTTGTTATTAGAATTTAATTTTGGTTGAAATGCCCTAGGTTCCTACAAAACTGTGCACACTCAGATTACACGAAGACAGTCTGTGCCTGAGTTCCTACAGAACTGTGCGCCCCTCAGACCTCACACAGACACTCAGTGCAGGGGTCACGGAGATGCTGTGTATACCTCGCTTACATGAAGATAGTTCAGGAGCCCCGTGTTGGCCGAAGTTACCTTTAATGGTCTGATGATGTTCGTTTTGTAAAATCTATGAACGATTAAGTTTTAATTGGTCTCCATTTATTTCATTAGTTTCAATCTGATCATAATTATGAAGTGTTTTTACATATAATCATTTCATCATAAACTTTGAAATTCTATCAATTCTAAGGAAAGAGATAATACATATTTTAAACTTAAGAATATTAGGCAGAGGCTGTATCCATTAACTGTCCTCATGAAATGTTTGTTTAAATGTGTTAGGTAATACATCATTCTCTAACAATCATGTATATGTGTGTGTGTATATACATGTATATATATTCAGGCTTTTGAGGGCTGGTCAGACCACAGACTTTCTTAATTTCTTGGCTACTTCTGAGTAAAGGATATGAAAAGCTTAGTTTGCTTTCTTGTAAAAATGTTTTGACTCTCAAGCCAGTTATTGCAGTTTATTAAATCAATCAATCTCTCCCTCTCTCTGGGCTTGGTTTTGATTTACAATAGGATATTATGCTGTTGCACTGACTGGCCTTGAATTCTCCACATAGTCCAGGCTAGCTTTTAATCCTCTCAACTCTCTCATGTGCTGAAACCACCACCTTCAGTAGTAATTTCTGGTTTGTTTTTAAACATGCATTTAACAGAAAGTGCAGCTCTATATAAATGGAGTTTTGGCAATGTGAAACCATGTCATTAAAAAAAAGTATTCAAATTTATTACTGTAATCAATTATCACTAATAGACCTCATGGGCCCTTGCCAAGAGAAAATACACTGTAAGAAATGGATTCACCATCTGTGCCCATGTGGACTTCAAATGCTAGTGTTCTCCCTGTGAGAGTGAGCCCTGGGCACTAGTGTGTGTGCTAGGGTTCTCCCTGTGAGAGTGAGCCCTGAGCACTAATGTGTGTCCTATGGTTGTCAGTGTGAGAGTGATCCCTGAGCACAAATGCATGTGTAGAACAGGCTTTGGAAAGAAGTCACAGGAAGTACGGGAAGCCAGTCCTTGTGGTAAGCACATTCCCTTTCTTTTCCCTGAAGAGTTCTCTGGTGTCTTTTATGTCAGAAGAGTAACCTTGACTAATTTAACATGTTAAAATGCTCAGTACTAAAATGTTCCTCTAACTTTCAGAAGTGCTTGCGTCTTTTGCCCATTTCTAATATGATAATAAATGTACTATTAATTTACTTGAGTTACAGTTTCTTTTCTTATCTTGTTTTTTGGAGGGGAGGGCAGTTTTTATTTATGTACAGAAAAGTTAGTGGTAAGTTCTTTGGCCTTGTCTTTTTCAACTTTGCAATGTGGGTTACAGGTTTTGTACCCAGGACCTTGCCTCCCCAGTGGTGGCAGATCTCATCCTTGTAATTAACCCTTATATTTTCCATCATCTTAGCCAGAGAGCCTGTCTTCCAAGTGGACCTGTGTGAAGGCAATAGTTTTTTATCTTCCTGTCCCAGCCTGGCCTCTCCCCTTGATGCAGTAGAAGACCACTGTCTTGCCACACAAGACAGGCAGCAAGACTACTACTTCAGTGGGGTCCATGTTGGATGTCCTTCTTTGCTAGCAACTTTCTCCTTACCACTGGCCAGCAGCCTTTGCTTGTCTTCCTGCTTTGTCTCAGGCCTATACTTGTGGGCAAGCTTAAGATGCTGGGTAGTTGTTAGTTCAGGGCCTGGCTGAACTTGTTAAGGACAAGAAGTACTTTGAGCCGCTTACAGAAGATGGCTCTTTGCTGCTGTGGACTAATAGGGGCCATTCTACCAAATGAGTGAGTTCTTATTTGGGCTGGATGTCTTGTCCAATGCCACAGTTCTTAGGACTTTTCTCAAACAGGAGATTCATCACCTTTTTGGCCTCCTCCTTCTTGGTGATGACTGGGGGCTGGGAACACTTTCTTTCCCTTGGCTTTCTTTCCTTTGGGCTTCTTACAGCCATACCACCCTGACCGCGCCTCATTTGGGAAGCTAAGCAGGGTCGGGCCTGTTTAGTACTTGGATGGGAGTTACACTTTCTATATGAGTTTGCTAACAGAACTTGACACAAAGCCTTTGTGAAGTGGCTTGATTGGTGTGGTTACCATAGCAACATGGTTGAAAGGAAGAAAGATTTCCTTTAGGAACCTTTTCTAAATGCTGTTTTGTAACCCATAACGATATCGCTGGCTTGCCATCCCTGTGTGAAGGGAAAGAGATCACTTTGAGGGTCAACCTGGTGTCTTGTGTTGATAGATTATGCTCAGCAATCAGGACTGCTTGGCTCCTCTCACAGCCCCATATCTGACTCTCTCTGTTCTTTGGGTTCTGCGAGAATAGGGACCTCACACAGGAGCCCTTTATGTTTGAAAATGCATAGAGGAAACTGGATCCAGACCGACAAGCAAGTTCTGTTCTGTTCAAAGCTAATGTCTGCTACAGATTTTTTAATTCCCTATTTATCTTTGTTTGAAATTCTTCAATTTATCAATAATTTGTTCTGTGCATGATGTTACTGTTATTAGTAGAAAAAGGGTTTTAGCCAGTAAATAGACCAGCAGGGGCTTCATTTAAAACTCCTCCTGGTGGTTTGATATTCTGGAATTACTGGAAACCCTAAGGCTTACATTTGCACTTTGCTTTGTTACAGGGTAAACGTCTGCTCCATTATCACAGCGACTGTGTGCAGAAACACATCGCATCCGCCAAGCACCACCATAGGGTGTTTTCCAGAGTTGAAATGACCTGATGGCTATTTCACTTGTACCCATAATAATAACAACAGTAAAGCCTGTTCTAAGTATTTTTCTAATCATCCACGTGTTTGCAATGTTTCCTTTTTTTACTCACTGGTTCAGGACCTGGGAAACAGACACTCCAAAATAGACCCACTGACTTTAAATAGACAATCACAGCATCAAGGTTGTCAACGTGTAATTTTGTAGAGGAGGTGAGAAGAAAAAAAAGACTACTTTATATTCATATGAATATTTAAGAATTGTGACACATAGCTTTTGGATCCCATGATTGGTAACAAAATTCACACACAATAACAAAATATAATTAGGTATGAATGATTTTTGATGAATAATTTTTTTGAATTAAAAGTTTCTAGATGCTTACAACTTCTAAGCAATATTTTATTTATTTTTATTTTTTGGAGTTATCTGAAATGATCGTGACACTCAAACCTATTGGGAAATCTTAGATCATGCTGAGTCTACTTCACCTTAACTGTCATTATATATTTAGGATTTTGAGGATTGTCGTAGAAAGTTGATGTTCTCTTGACATACCGTTGTCTGTGATTAAGTTTATGGTTGCCATAGCCTAGGAATGACTTAGATTCTGTATCAGATGCAGAGCTTATGATGCCAGGTGCTTTTCTCCTTTCCTGTCCTCATTCTCCATTTCCTCTTTCTCTAAAAATAAAAAAAAATAAAATATGCAATAATGAGAATACACTCATCTATTACCAAAACTTGAACTTTAGCTGAAGAAGGCTAAAATAAATTTTTCTATACTTTAGTAGGAAGAAAGAGCTAAGATTCAAGTTCAAAAATGTGTTCTAACTTGCTATGTATTGAAATCAGTCCCTCCCCCCCCCAATTAACTACTCGATGCACTTTAGGTCAAACTTCAGGCTCAGTTATGGATGCTCCTGAACAAGGTCAAGAGCTTCTAATTAGCCTTTGTGATATCCAAAGAAACACAGGTCCCTTAGTTGGTGTGTAACCAGTGCTTTTGTACATGCATGTGCTGTGCACCATTCCCAGTGAAGGGCTGCTCTCTTCTCCTAGTACCAAGCATGCCAGAGCTGTTTCTGCTTTCTTCAACTTCATGTTGTGTTGAATCTTAGCCTTGGCATGGCTGTCTTCTGTGTGTGCTCACAGTTTTAACATATTTTGACTTCCTGTGTCAACTGAGGTTTCTTCTCTAGGTATTTGTTTTCGTTTCTATCCTGTCTTTGATCCTCTTCACTTTTTACAGGACTTCATTTCTCTCTCAACTTCAGGTTGGCAGCTTCTCCCTGCTTCCCTCGCATCCCCTGCCTTCCTCCTCCCTTCCAAACATCCCCTCTTGACTCTCATGGCACTTCTTTCTTGAGAGATTGTTTCTTGCATCTGCCCTCACATCCTTCAGAATGGTTACCATGAAAGTAGCTTGTGTAGATGTTCTGCTCAGCATGATTCTATTTGCTTTTGTTTGTGTTTGTGAAACACAGCCTCATTATGTAGCTTAAGTCATTTTTGACATCACTGTGTCTTCAGTCCAGGCTGGCTTGAATTTGTGATTCTAATGACTCTACCTCTAGAGAACTAGAATTATTGAATATGTTTCACCTACACTTAGTTTGCCATGTATCCTTTTTGTTTTTAAAGAAAAAAATTAAATTAAGAAGATTTTTTTTCATTTGTATGTTTGTGTTTGTGTATGTGTATAGATGTATGTGCACTCATGTATATCTGGTGCAAAACTGAAGTTAGAGACGATTGTAAGTGCCATGTAGGTACTGGGAAACAAACCCAAGTTCTCTACCAGTGGAGCCAGTGCTCGTTATTAACCATGGAGTTCCAGCCCCATTATTAGGTATCCTTAACCTTACCTTTGTGGCTATTGGAAGACATAAACTCTTTACTGGGTTTCAGCACAGCACCCTAGATCCTTTTAATACACGCACAGAGCCCACTCTACATGGGCACAATTTGTTTTCCGTTGTAAATCAATAAGCACTTATTGAACATCCATTGTGTGTCAGGTGCTGCGCTCTGGGGTGGCAAAGATGCATGAGCCATGCCCTGTGCTCTTTTAGAGATTAGCAATTTAGAGGGCGACAAGTCAGTAAGTCTGATTACACTCCAGTGTTCTGTGACACCGGAAGAGAGAAAACACCCAGGAGAAATAATTAACTCAGACTAGGAGTGGCAAGAACGGTGAACCAGAATCAAAGAAGGCACCACATGTAAGTCTGTCAGTTACAGGTAATTTTTTCTTCAACAGAGTAGTTATTTCTGTAAAATCACATCAGGACTTGTACTTTTTAATTCTTGTAATTTTATAAGTATGCATCCCTGGAACTTAGCACAGCGTCTCATGTCTATTTACCAAATGTGTAAGTGCAGTTCTGTGTCTGAGAGGAGCATGCTTCTCATCCTGTGGAAGAAACGGGAGGGAGAAGTGCCTTCTAATCTTTTTCAAGTTTCAAAGGCCATTTTGAACTTGAATCCCATATTTGTAACTACCCTAGCCTTTTCACTCCCTTTTCTCAGTCTTGGTTTTAATTTGATCGCATCTGCAGACTTAATGATGGTGCCTGGACTGGAGTCCAAGACCCTGCAGGACCTTCATCTGTTGTTGAGGTTATAGGCATGGATCACTGTGTCTGCTGAATGGATTTCTTTCTCTGCAGTGCTTCTGAGATAATTCCACGGTCATTGCTTTCTTTGAGAAATGTTTGTCTATTTTGCTAACCTTTAAGAACCCTAAGCAGTTTTCCTGAGAGTTTCAAATGTTTGTCACTTCCACTGACTTCAGTGACATTCTTTAAGATGGTGGGCTAAAAGCCAACATATGTCCTACTAAAGATTAGAAGAGTGAAATAAACCCATATAGAATTTTGACCAATATCTGTCTTTCCTAGTGATCTTTCATTCTTCTTAAATACAAAAACCCTGTTTATTTTATGTGTGGAATAGGTGTGATCAATTGCTCAGTAAGTAATACTTTATTGCCAGATTTAAAAATAACAGTTTTATTAATTCTTTGAATATTTCATAAAATGTGTTTAGATAGTATTTGTCCCCAACTCTTTTGAGATACATCTACTGCTCCATTCCTCCAACTTCTTGGTCATGTTGTGTGTTCTCCCTGCCCCTCCAACACCCCTCTCATGTCAAAGGTGTCCAATTTGTATCACAGGTTCTTGGCCTTTTTGATAATGGTTCTGGAATGGCTTCCATCTTGTAGATCAAGACTCAAAATCAATCAGTGCGTGTTTAGTTACTTCCATTATATTCATGCCCACTATTGCAATAGTGGGCATGTCCGGCAAGAAAAGTTATTATTGTAGCTCATATGAGTTTATTGTTGGATAAGATAGATAGATGGTGATTTATTTTCCTCTGGTAGTCAACATAGGACCTTCCAGCACTATGCAACCTAGCTAGTAGGGAGGATGCTTTGTGATTAGTACCTGATTGATTTGTTACGTGGGTATGTAGTTTTTTTCCACAATAGAGTCTTACTAACAGGTTCTGGGAGGTAACCAAGATCAGTGGTAATCACATGTAATTTTTAGTGGACTGTGGGACCTTACTGGCAACAACTCAAAAAGAGGTAACCTGTTCCTGGAACTGAGGTTTTTATTTGCTAGAATAAATGTCTAGTTGAGGTATTGTACCACTGTTCTAGGATAATTCGATATAAAAATCTATTTACTTGCACATATGTCTATTGTATGTATATATTTTGGAAGCTTATGCAATGGTAGGTTTCTATGTGTGTGTGTATGTGTTTAAAGGCTTTTATTGTTTAGTTATCCTTCTCCACATTCCACTTCGGGTAGCAATGCTCTTTATGCAGAGAGACCTTTGTGAGTGGAGAAATTGCATGAAAATAAGCAGGCAGACAAGTAAGCAAGCAGTGTAATGCGTTCATTTCTTTCTGTTCTTAACTGTTGTGTGATGTGACTACCTGTTTTTTGTTTTTTAATGTCATAGACTGACCTGCAACTGTGAACCGAAATAAACCCTTCCCTAAGTTGCTTTCTGTCAGATTTTTTTTTTTTTTTTTTTTTTGTTTTTTTGAGACAGGGATTCTCTGTGGCTTTGGAGCCTGTCCTGGAACTAACTCTGTAGACCAGGCTGGTCTCGAACTCACAGAGCTCCACCTGCCTCTGCCTCCCGAGTGCTGGGATTAAAGGCATGCTCCACCATTGCCCAGCTCTGTCAGGACATTTTATCACAATCACAGAAATAAAATCAGGACACAGAGTTTGTACAGGAAAAGTCAAATTTCTAGGTGATATGTAAAGAAGTTCAGTAGTAGCATGTATTAAAATTGAATTGCCATTGCTATATTTTTCTGTATGCAATATTATTTCAATTTTTTGTACTATAAAATGCACAGGTATTTTTAAATTTTGAAATTATGATTAAAATATTTTATGTGTGTGTGTGTGTGTGTTGTGCATGCTTGTGCCTGGAGATGCTAGAAGAGGTCTTCAGATCCCTTGGACTGGAGTTTTATGCAGTTGTGAGCCACAACCTATGGGTACTAAGAATCCCCATTTTATAATTATAATTTTTATAATTGAGCAATATATCATCCTATTCAGAAAATACTTTTTATCTTTATCAGTGATTAGTGTCTTGGAATGAAAAAGTTCTTTCGGGAATTGAGAAATGATTATTCTGCCTGGTATGGTGGCTCATACCCTTAAGAAGAGCACTGGGTAAACGAAGGTATGCTGAACTCTATGAGTTCAACGCCAGCCTGGCGTACGTAAAGAGTTCCAACCAGTGAGATCTCTACAGTGAGACCTAGGCTCAAGAAAAAAAAAAGCAAAAACCTCCAAACAACAACAAAATCCCAGAAATGATTGTCTGTCTGTTACCTGCCTTAGAAGTCTTTCTGCTGGCAGTTTGATGTTTAGTTGTAGCTAGCAGAGTGCCAATGGAAGTTATGTCATGAGTAGGCATTGTGGCACATGTCTGTGGTCCCAGTGCTCTCAAGGCTGAGGCAGGAGGTTCACTTCCTGAAGGTCAAGTTAGGCTGCACACCAAAACTCTATGAAAAAAAAAAAAAAAACAAAGAACCACCAGTATAATATTCAGACTTATACCATGTAAGAACTAAAGTCTCGGTTACTTTTCTTGTGTGACAAAAAAGCCCGACAAAAGAGTCCTTGGAAGGGTTATTTGTCTCAAAGGTCATGGAGGATACAGTTTATATTCTTGGGGAGGGCATAGCAGTAATGGGGAGGAAAGTCTTGGCAGCAGGAACCGGAAACTGGCTGTTCACATTGTAAATGCTTCAGAAAGCCAAGTGGGAACTAGAAGTGTGCCACACTAGAAAGCCTCAAGGCATTGCCTAGTGACCCACTTCCTTTGGATTGTAAAGGTTCCACAGCCTTCCAAAACAGGTGGGGATGCAGTATTCAAACAGACAAACCCATGGGAGATATTTCACATTGAAATTACAGTGTGGGTGTGTATCTTTGAACCACCATTCTCACGTTTATTGATTCAGTTCCATAAACATTCATGGGCCTTTCCCTTGAGCTAATTCAATCAGATTTTTATTGACTGTTTATTTTAAGCCAGGTCCTGTGGGGAGTCAACAGGTTATATAACATGCCATCAATGTGCATACTGCCTGTAGATGCCAGGCACGCTGACACATGGTTCAGTTAAGTGGTATAAATGCCGCACAATAGTGGGCTTGCTATGCTTGCTCTAAGTCAGTCAGACTTTTGTTCAGATAAAACAGAGAAATTGGCGAGTCAAACCAGGACTGTGTGTAATTGCTTCTAGCTTTACTAGCTGCTAAAAGTCGTCAGCTTCATCATTACACCTTTACAGTTGCCATAACCCCCAGTCACAGGGAGATTCCACTTCAGCAAGCATTGGCTTTCTGTTCAGGGCTTTCCCCAGCTTGAGCCCACTCAGTGCTTTGGCATGTTCAGTTAGCAAGTGCAAGGAATTATTATCCTGAGGAACACCTGTGAAGGCAATAGGGGGCAGGTGCTGGGGGTTGGGGTGCATGTCCTTGCTTTCTGTTACCCACAGGGAAGAGTCCAGAGATCAAGGGCATTGCTAATATCTCTTAGTTGATTTAATTTCTTCTTTCCTTTACCTTGCTCTTCTGAAGACACTTCAGAAATGAATTACCAGAAAGTCTGCATCTTAAGTCCTGCTTCTGGGGGAAGCAAAAATATTTATAGGTTAGAAGTTGGCACATAAAACAATCACATCATCCTGAATATCTGGGAAACTTGCCTGTCTCCTTGTGACAGCGGTCAGCTGATGCTGAAGACTGAACAGTGCGTAGAATGGGATTCACTTTACAGGCTCGCCTCCTCTCTTGCAGTCACAATGTCTCTTTAAATTATCCAATCAGGTTCCAGAAGCAGAGGCTGCAGAGTCTTTGGATAACACTTGTGTTGAGCCTTTTATGTATAAGGAGAGCTTTTCAAAAGGAGAGTAGAAAAAAAGCCTTACATGGCAAAGATAATATGTCAAAGCCAAGGGGACATGCATGCTGTATATATCCTAGAAGGATTGTGTGTGTTTGATAGTTTTCCAATTCGAAGTTCACACTAAGGCAATAGATGCAGTCATTCTATAGAGTTATGCAGTTCTTGTTTTCATCAACTACAAAAACCACAACTATCAACAGTGATTAATTGGATCGTTATGCAAACAGCCCTATAGTAATAAGCACCCATTGTATGGCAGGGAGGCATATGCTCATCATATCCATCAGGGCGGCACTTTGGCCCAGAGGCCTGATGAATTGGCTTGCGTTTTCTTGCCACACAGCTGTCACAGTGGCTCTGATAGCAGGCGATAGTTCGGTCAGAACACGTCAGCTTGATGCTTATTTCTCATGACATCTATTGAGGGAGGCTCTTTTTTAGGTTTGATCCAGACAATGACCTTGATATTCCTGGTATAGAATAAAGGCTCACAAGTTTTGTTTCATGTTGGTGAGACTCGTAGCTGGTACCTCACACCAATCGTATCAACTTATCAGCCTGAAACTTGGAACGCGATGAATGCTGCTTCTTGACTGCTGCTGGGTTTGCACCCATGCTAACCTGCCACCAGCAATCTTATGGGGATATACTGAGGAAATGCATGTCACTAGGCTGCCAGGGTGTTCCCAGAGACTCTGATGCTGTAGATCAACATCTGGTTCAGAATCAGATCCCTAAGGAATCATTATATGAATTCAGGAATTAAGAAGAATTATGTAGTTCAACTTACATTTTTTTTTTGTTTTTTGTTTTAAACAAATTTTAGGGGGCATAAATGGAACTTTGAAAACACTGCTCAGTATTGGGTTCCTGACTTCACTGTTTAGATCGTGAAAAGCTGGAGAACTTGCTAAGGGCCTGGAAGTTTCCTTTGTCGCATCTGTAAAGTGGAGATGCTCCTACCAGTGTGCTTACTTAGCATTCTACGTCAGTCAGTTATAAGAACATTAGAAGAATATTTTGGTCAGTTAGAGAAAATATCGACAGATAGTTATAGTAATATTTTGGTTATTTGAATATCCTAAGTATTTTTACATGTCAAAATCTGAAGTAATTTAGTGTTTTAAGACTGTTATTTTAAAGATAAAGTTTTGTTATATACTCTATGTTAGAGTAAAAATTAACTAATTGTCTCAGCGTTTTTAATGCTAGGATGATGCCTGGACTATAGAGAGATAGATGGAATTCTAGATATGACACCAAACAATGGGGAACCACATCTGAGCACCAGAGATGTAACTGATAGTTGGTGGCCTTATACACGCCATTTCTGCACTTCTTTAGTCCTATAGAACTGTTATTCCTGGATTTTCTCCTATCTTTCTGTTCTCTGACTAGTGGCATCTTTCCACTGCCTGGCACTTCTTTTCCTCTCGCAGCAGTCTTTCATTTCTCTGCAATCATGAAGTACAAATGCTTTGTCTGTGTCTAAGTCTGTACTACTTTATTGCTTATGAAGTGTCTCTGAAAACACATGTCTGAGGCTCTACATTTCAGAGTCTGATTCAGTGAATTCCAGTCTCGATCGAAGGACTCAAATGTTTCATACATCTCATTTGAATCTGAAATGCTTGGGTCTAGAACAAGCAGTGCTAAAATCCAGCAATAACTTATAGGGTCACATAAGATCTGGCATTTTCAAGATGGTATGACATAAATAATTTACATAATCAAAGATGTCATTGTTTATTATTTTAAGTAAAGTCTATGGGTTTACTTTCATCACTAAGTTGGCTTTAAGTAAATATGAAGAGCCAACCAGCTCACAAGATTTTTGAGTGTTTCTGAGGCATTGTGTATTATACAACACATAACACTTAGTTAAGATGTTTATTTTTTAGTGTTTTTTTTTAAAAACATCAAAAGCCATATATGTATTTTGGTGAGTACTGTGAACTTTATTGATGGTAACTGAAAGAGCAACTTATTCCTGAGTTTTATTGCTATGAAGAGATGCCATGACCATAGCAATGCTTATAAAGGACAGCAATTAACTGAGGCAGGTGACAGTTGGTTTGTTTGTCCTCATCATGGCAGGAAGCATGGTGGAGCAGAAGGTGTAAAGCAAGACTTTTATACCCATATCTCCAGGCATCAGGAAAAAAGACTAAGTCACTGAGCCTGGCTTGAGCTTCTGAACCTAAAAGCCTACCCCAGTGGCACACTTCCTCCCAAATGGTCTCACCTACTCCATCAATCCCCATGTCCTAATCCTTTCAAATAATACCACCCCCTATGCACCCATGGGGACCATTTCATTCAAACTACCATAGGGCTCACAAAATTCTCCCATTCTGTCAATCTTGGGAAACTGTGAGGGGATAGGTTTAATGTATTGGGGGCTTAGTTGGGTCAGAGAGCATAGAGCCTCCTCTCTCTTCCTCTCATGCTCTTGCTGCAGTCAGTTGTCCAGGGCTTTTTGCCCTATGGAGGCCATTTGAACTATATAGTCTACCACCCTGTTGCTGTAGCCACATTTCTTGTCATATCAAAAAATCAACTTGACTACATGGTTGTTGATGGCAATCCCAGCCCCAGCATCAACTATAAAAGAGTAACTGTTGCTATTAAAGTTTGTGGAGACAACCTGGTCCTCAGTATAGTTCAGTATGCCCCTTTGAGGACTTTCAGATACCTGCTTCACCACTTTCTTGATGTAGTCATATTTGACACTTTCTTCACTCTTCCCATTTCAGGTCAGATCCATGATGCATATTTGTGGGTAGGCATGTGTGGTGCCAATGAGCTTCCCAGTCAATTTATGAATGACCTTGACTGAAGCATTAGCAGTGCCAGTGGACTCGGTGATGATGCTCTGAGCAGTTCCATAGTCATCAGGGCTCTTCATAGTTGTCTGGGTGTCATTGCAGGCAGGGACTGTGGTCCTGAGTCCTTCAATAATGCCAAAACTGTCATGAAGGCCTTTCCCAGGAGGCCTAAGCAGTTGGTAGTGAAGGAGACATTGCTGACAGTCATGAGTTATCTCATGATCTAGATCCATCACTAACACTGGGACATCAGCAGAAAGTGCAGAGATGATTACCCTTTTGGTTCCACTCTTAAGTGGGTCACTGCTTTCCCCATGGTGGTGAAGACACCAGTAGACTACACAACACATTTGGCACCAGAATCAGGTCATTTAATGTTGGTGGGGGTCTTGTCCTTGGAGGATGGCGATGACCTTCCTGCTGATGTCTCATTCATAGTCTTGACTGTTCAATGGAACTTCTTGTGAGTGGCATCAGACTGGAATATATAGATCACATTGTGAGGTCAGTACATCGTTGACGACAGCATTCACTTTGCCAGAGCTAAAGACAGTCCTGGTGACCAGGCACTCAATATAGCCAAACCCATTTCCTGTGACCTTTACCACTGTGTCTCAGGGACAGGCTGGCACTGCATGAGTAGTTGTGGCTGTCTCTGGAATGGAGAAGAATAGAGAGCCAAACCAGACATACTTTTAAAATTCTACTAGCACGTAATCTTTGGATTCGCTATTTCATTGTAGTTATTTTAAAGCTGGTGAGTGTGGAATTGCATTAGGGCTTCCCATGCCAAAAGAGTTGGTGATACAACCAAAGGCTTTCTCTTGAATGGAGTGAAGCAAGCTGGGGCAGTATTGGTTGCTTTCGGCTAACTTCCAGACCTTTGTAGCCACACTCTACTTTAAATAAATAAATAAATAAATAAATAAATAAATAAATAAATAAATATGTGTGTGTATTTTTTCCCATTCAAAAATTTACACTTCCTCCCCTCCTCTCTCCCCCTCCCCCCTTAAGAGAGGGCAGGAAACCCTGCCCTGTGGGAAGTCCAAGGCCCTTCCCACTACATCCAGGCCTGACTTCCTTGCTCATCTTCTCCCTCCTTCTGCTCTTCAACTGGACCTTGAGAGCTCAGTCCATTGCTCAGATGAGGGTCTCTGTCTCTATCTCCATCCATTGCTGGATGAAGATTCTATGGTAATATTTCAGATAATCATCAATGTGATAGTGGGGCAAGGACAGTTCAGGCACCCTCTCCTCTGCTGTACAAGGACCTAGCTGGGGACATCACCATGGATACCTGGGATCCCCTCTAGAGCCAAGTCTCTTGCAACCCTAAAATGGCTCCCTTAATGTAGATATCTTCTTTTCTGCTCCTATATTCGCCCTTTCTCTATCTCCACCCTCCCACTCCCCCAAGCTCTCTCCAGTCTTTCCTTTCTCCCTTCTCTCCTTTTTTTACTTTATACTTACAGATGCCAGATAAGTTAAAGGAATGAAAATCAGGTGCTGTACTAGGCTTTAGAGTGGCACCAAATTTGTACTGAATGCATCAGGTTTCCACATTGCTCCTCGGTTTCATCTAGAACAATGTTTGGATTTAAGCTCCTCATTAGTGTGTGCCTTTATGTTAGGGATGCTTGTAGGATAAGTGCAGTAGGATGCATATTGCTTAGCTATTAGCTATTGCTCCACACCCAGCCATCCAGCACCCTGCCTCGATCCTTCATTAAGAGAGGTGTATCTCTAGGAAGACTGGAAGAACTGTAGATGGGAAAGGCAGTACAAAAGAGTCACTTCAAGCTTGGGGTTATTAAGTCACTTCTGGTTCTGAATAACCACAGATGACTTTCTGCATTTTGTTTCATAAACATATTAATGACAGATATGACTAAGATATGAAGTGAGCTTTGGCCTAACCCATAGTTTTTCCACAATAGCAAAACTGTTTATAAAAAAGCAATCCTAACTTTATTAACTCTTCACAATTAAAATTACCCATGAAGAGATCTAGTGAAACTTTCTGAATAATAGTTCAATCTCTCCTAATGTGCAGTTGCTTTGTTGGCTTGATTACAGTGATTATAGTGTTCATTAGTACTGCCTGGGTAGGTGCGGTGGCTCATATCTTCAGATAAGCTACGGCCTGTGGAATCTCATGCCTTCTATTTTCGTCGACTTGAAACCCCGCTTGCACTCCGCTCAGTGGCAGCGCTATCCCTTTAGCGTCAATTTTTTATCACTGTAATTGTGATGGGACAAAGACAATTCATGGTTGTTCTTGCATTCTAAGTGTCCTAGTTATTACTCTGCTGACAGAATTGGGTTTTTGTTTTTATGGATTAGGTTATGTCAGTGTGGATGTATTTCTGGTGCCTCCATGATACATCTCAGTATAGCAGTCCAATGGAGGGAGCACATCTGGATGCTGATCTGGGGGGAAGGGATTTCAAAATATGTTTTTAACAGTGATTGAAATAAATCTCTTAATAAAGCCCACTTAAGCATATGCTAAGACTGGATAGCCTCACAGTTTGCCATCACAGAAGAGTGGTCATGCCATTCTTAAGCCAGCCATGATGGAACTCTATAGTGTGGCCTGGCCTTGAACAGATACAGTTCAGCCCTCATCAGGTTTGGTCAGTATGTACCTGACATTTTCAGGTAGTCTCAGAGCATGAAAGTTTGAAGCCAAGGGACTCATAGAACTTGAAGGTGATTTAATTTGAGCGTGGCAGGGACTATTTAAATCTCTGGAGGGGCTGTGATGGTAACTTGGAATATGTTCATTACACATGAATATAGGTTCTCTGTTTCAACAAAATCAGATGGTTGTAGTTTGGAATTTGATCCCAACTTACTGACAATGTTTTGAAAGTCGTTGAAAATGTGATATTTATGTGTGCACAAAGATGTCCCAGTTATCTCCAAAAATAACTACCAAAAGTATATGCTGTAAATCATAGCTGGGACATGCAAGCTCTGTCTCTCTTCATGTGTCTTCTTTGTATTACAATTGAGTTTCATAGTCATCCTTTGTAATTGTCAGTAACTGTCTATCTTGTTGTGTGGGACTACTCAATTCATTAAACAGTTTCCCTACTATAATTTGGATCACACCAAGCTCAGACAATTTTTTTTTTTATGGAATTGAGTGATGGTAGGCCTTGAGTAAACAGCATCTTGAGTAGTTTCCCTTTTTTCTTCTTATCTTTCTAGATGCTAAGAAAGGCTCTGATCCAGCAATGTTGGCCTGGTGGGCACAGGTCACACCAGAGGAAGAGAAGGAAAGTTTCTGCCAATAGAGAGATAGAGTCACTTCTGTTCCTCCCCCAATACCCTCTCTTAAAAACAAAAACAGAAAAAAAATTGGTTAGGTATATGCACCAAAGTTTTCTTTCAAACCTAGAAGGTCTAGCTTCCTGAGTTTCTCAAATCATCTCTATAGTTGACACACACTCTACGTGTTTATTTTTAAAATATAAATTGACTCATCTGTCTTCATCAAACTTGAACATTTGATAAACAAAAATCATGTCTCAGTTACTCTTCATGAACTAAAACATGGCAAATAGTCAAGGTCTTTAACCTAGAAAGAAGTGGAGGTAAAATATTCTAAAGGGATTCACAGCAGACACCTGAATAGTAAGGGTGGCTGTTCCAAACACATCTACAGTTATATTAGCAAGGAAAAGAATAAGGGTAAAATCAACGAGATGTAAAAGAACAAACAGTTTGGCTTTATGTTTTAGAAAATATTTTAGCAATAAATATATTTGATATGATTCCTTGGCATTTGGTGTTTTTCTCCTTGACTGTCAAAATAGTTGTCATGAATAGGGCTATAAAATATATCATATTTGATAATATTAATATGAATTCAAGGAATTCAAAGGTTAAAGACAATGCTATTAGATATAGTTGCTAAAAGAATCTGAAACTGTAGATTGTTTTGCTCTGTAAATGAGCTTTCAATTGAATTCAGTTTTATGATTGGCAAAACTAATTCTATTTGATTTTATAATTAATTTTAACTGATTCATTCTTTCAAATAAATTACAAGTTAAGCTAAGCTTAAAAAGTATTATGATTGCTATTATTAATAGTACTTGAAGTGTGCCTTTGTCCAGATGAGAGAAGAGAAATTTTCCCACAAACACTTGCAGGTCTGTCTACCCATCTATAAGTAATGTGACAGCTAACCAAGGCAGTAGTAAACCGCCGAGTGTTAGTTATATGACATACATATGTTCACTCAAACCATTTACCTTCTTATTCGTCTCTTTCCATATGAGAAAACTGAAAGTCATAGTTTCTCCAAAATCATATCATTGTTAGTTTTAGGGTGCTATCCTTTCCTGCATAGATGCCCTTCATTTTTGCATCTATACATCTTGGAAGGATGGAAAGAGAATTAGAATTTCCTATTGAAAACACTTGCCTCTTTTGAGAATGTCACATAGCCAGTGTGGCCTGTTTACAGATACATTCAGGCTTCTCTCAGGCCCCAAAATTTCTAAAGTTACTTACTTTGACTCTTTTTTACCTTTCTTTTTGTGCTTTCTTCTTTTGCCTTTGGAGGTAGAGATATCTTTAGTAGAGGAAGTTATGGATGTTCTCTCTATGACACCTGGGCTTGGCTAGATGGGTCTTTTAGCCTATTATTGCTAATGAGATAAAAGAAACAGTCTCGGGACTCCTAGGAACACCTTGTGCCTAGAAATAGCAATTTCTACAGTTTCTTCACCATTTCTTCTGAGTGAACTGACTTCTTCAGAACAGGAGAAAGTTGCCTCTGTAATCCTCATGAACCTGTGTGTATGGATGACTGGAAAAGGTGGAGTCCTCAAAGATCCCAGATCACAGTGGGTGGGTGGAGGTGAAGTCTTAGGAGGTCTCCGATACAAAACACAGATTATTATATAATACCCTATTATTTTCAGACTGGAGTCACTTTCTTGGAATGACACAGAGACAGAGTCAGCTACTGGGAAGAGGTACAACGTGGATGAGGGTGGCTTCTCAAGAATGAAACCCCTTTCTGTGGAATTTTTAATCTTTGCTTGCTTTTGAATGAACTGTAATGAGAAGAAGATTTTTGATAAATGAAAGGGGTGCATGAAATGGGGGATGCTGGAAATGGGTTCGGGTTGTCCAGTCAGTAGGATAACTGCTCTTTTTTGTCCTGATATGAGGCTTTCTCCTGGGTCGTGGCATTAGGTACATGATGGAAACAGTCAGTTGGATAAGGATGATGAAATAGAGACAGCATTGTAATTAAGCCATGGACAGTTGGTGGCATTTTAGTAGGCTATGTTGATCTCAGATGGCTTTGGTGTCCTTTTTTGTCTTATAGTTTTTGAGGTCACACACTGTATCTCTTCAGAATGATATGTGATTGGGTTGGCTCTTTGCTACTATGGCATCTGCTTTTCTCACAAGTCGATCTAGCAAAACTCAAGGATTTAATAAATTAACTTTACCATGGATGCAGCTGACTCCAGTTGTGAAATGGAATCAAGGTTTAATATTTTTGAGAACAACATTTTCATATCCTTTTGCCTGATATTATTTGATGGTATTAATAATATCCAATTTAGCTCTCCCCTTCACAGCCCCTCTTTCTTTTTAGAATGTGAACATTGTTTATAGAGAATTGTGGTAATACAGTCAAGGGTTAAAATGGAGACTCGGGAAGCGAAATGTCGTTCATGCCACATAGTAGATAGTAGATGGGGGTACTGGGTGACCCTTATTTCCCACCATCAAATGACTAAAATATACTCAGAATGCACAAACATTTTATAAATATCAGTGAAACAAATAGGTAAGCACCATTTTAATCTCTCACAGATGCTATGAAAATGTTGCTTTATTGTGCATGCAGTGGACATAAGCTATTAACTATTTGAAGTGGCAATAGCTTTCAGGGTTCTGTCTCTTGATTCTTCTGAACACATGGGACTGGAAGGTAGTAGCACCTCCTATTACCACGGACTTGTGAGGCTGGCAAGAGAGAAACAGGCAAGACGGCAAAGATTAGTGTGACATGGAGGTGTGAGGCTTTAGATGTTTCATCTCTCCTCATTGACAAAAATAAATTCACTTACTGCCACAGCAAGTGGACAGCAGAGGGAATGAGACTAAGCGGTTTTTATGTCCCCGTCCTCTAGCACAGTCACTCCAATCCAGTTTGACCCAGAGTTCCCTCATACATTCATGCAGGCTTTTAGTAGCGGAGGCTTCTGACAGATTATACTTTGGTCAGTTTAGAGAAAACCTGAATGGTTCCTGTGAAGCAAAATAAGAATCAAAGAATTGTTAATACATGGAGACAAGAAACAATGTTAGCGTGCATCTGATGTCAGACATCCTCTAGACACTTAGGATGAGCAGGGAAAGGAGGACGTATAGACATAGCTGTCCCTTGTCTGGGACTCTGAGCAGTGGCCTTAGAGCTGCACACTTGCGCAGCTTCTCAGACTCATGGATGTCAATATTTACCTACCATCTCTCACTAAAACAGTTATTTTAAATTTCCAAGAGAATTACGTTCACATCTGCTTTGGTAAAGTAGGGATCTGGGGCTTGAAAGTAAAAATAAGTTTGTTTTGTGGTTTTGTTTATTTATTTTGAGTTTGGGGCAGGGGTTCATTCATACTGTAGTGCCCTGGCTTCGTTAGTGTCATTACCTGGTGAAGCATCTCAATGGATCCCGGTTTTGTTCCTTTGAGTCGAAGAACAATCTTCCCTGGATTGGCTGGGGTCACATATCAGGCAGTGTCTATGTGTGTGTGTGTGTGTATGGGGGGCGGGATGGTGGGTATTAGGAGTGTAATTAAATGGGAGGATTTCTCTGCAGAGAGCTGCTAAGGTAAATAAGAGTGATAGCTATTCATTAGAAAGTGCATCTAAACATGAATGGCAGAAAGCTAAATGTTAATTGGAGCTGACAGTATTGGCTGCAGTGTCTTGATTGGGGAGGCAACCACGTTTTCACTGAGGCCTTTGAGCTCCATTGCTGTTGAGTTTCTGGGAAGATGGGAGCAGGCTTCTCTTTACTAATATTCAAGACATGACAGCTTGCAAGACTCCCTTCTTCTGCTGGTGTCCCTTAACCTGATTCCATCCTTCTTTTTTCTTTATCTCTTGGCTACATGTTTAGTGCTTGTTTCTTAAAAACTACACGATTCCTGGTCTTTTCACACAAAACCAGAAGGTTCTCAAAGGTTCATCCTGAGACATTTCTCTTTGATGGATATTTAGATGGACCCAAGATTTCTTTTACAAACGAGCATAACAAAAACTATAGGAATCCTCTAAAGGGTCACAGAAAATATGAAGGCATTGCCCCCAGAGGATGGGTGATACTCCATGGCCAAAACCAAATAATAAATGCTTCCATTTTGAAATGAAAAACTTTGAATGACCAATTAGTTATGAATACACACATATGTAACAGAAGGATTTCATTAAAACACACAGGATTTTCGTTAACATGAGATAATGTATATTGATGCTCAGTGTTTCCTCACTTTTGGTTATTTTATGATTTCTCAGACTGCTGTAAGAAAACCATGAGAGAGGGTTGAAGGAGAGGGAAGAGGAGGGGAGGGGAGAGGAAGTTAGGGCAGCAGAGAAAAATGTATAGTTCAGCAAAATCAATTAAAAAAGAAAGAAAGAAAAGCAGAATTGAGCTACTGTGTCCATCTTTAAACACGAAAAAAGGATTCGGTCCTGATGTGATTTCCCATAGGCACTCAACTGCAGAAAGGAGACAAGAGCCTCTATACTCTGACTCACAACTCTTTGTAGATTCATATCACTGAGAAGTCAGATTGGAACAACTGTGTTTATATATGGTTGCCGAAGCTCGAGTGGGAGGCACAGTTTCAGATTAAATATACTTAACTACCTGCAGATTTCAAGGAGGCTCAGCCCTCTTGTACGAACTGCTGAATGGCAGCCTCCATGGGCAACCCTTCATGGGGAGTAGGTGTCTAGTAAATGTCTGCTAATGAATGGATGAGTAAGAACGCCACAACTTCCAGACGCTTTGCCGTGCTGTCTCTAGAATGCGTCAGGAAGTCACTCTTTATTAAGATGATTCAACACGACTTGAGCACATTTACACAACTCCTATTTATAATTTTTTTCTATTAGCATCAGAACCTCTCTGCTGATTTATTTTGCTTAGATGAGCAAATTTAGAGTTATTTGGTTCTGCAGTCTTTGAATAATCCCTATTAGAAAGCATTTTTATCTGCACCCTTAACACAGAGGTGCAGAACAGCACGCTAGGTATGGCTGAAATGAAACTCCTCTAAAAGTTTTTCTTTGTTTGTGTGTTTTCATCTGTTGGCACAAGGTCTCTCTTTGTATACCAGCCTGCCTCAGTATTCAGTAAAATATAAAAGTGGGGTTCTTTACAGTCATAGCCTGAGATATTTTATACAGAGATTTGATTTGAGCAGTTTTGAGCTCACTTTGCTTTCCTCTTCAAAGAAACATTCTAGTAAACTTTTCTACTGAGCAGGTATAGACATCAAAATGAATAAATGCAATTAATAATGAAAAAATGTATTAGCCCTTCTTGAGGTCTCCACAGACTAGCGCAACCTTTAGGTAACACACCCAGTTCTTTAATAAAAGCACAGTGCTGTACTCAGTTTGGTCTGTCCTCACCGACTAGTGAGGTAACAGTTTGAGAGTAGGGCCATTGATGTTGGGGCATCTGAGAACTTACAGTCACCTGCTATGGGGGCTCTCTTGATATGTGAGTACCATGAAGCTTTTCCCACCTACAGCCTGGACAGATTTGGCCCTCTCTGTGCATGTCACCTTGCTTCCTCTTTGGCCAGCTCACCACTTGCAAGGCCTACATTTGCACAGATTAAACAGCTCAATATTAAACAGTCTATTTATTTAATAACTCTGTAAATGGAAATTGAAGAGAGAGAGAGAGAGAGAGAGAGAGAGAGAGAGAGAGAGAGAGAGAGAGAGAGAGAGAGAGAGAGAGAGAGAGATAGATTTCGGAATTCATTTCTAAAGGAGGTTTCCATAGGACTGCATATTATAGCTTTGGCAGAACGTGGGCAAATTTCTTGCCCTAACACCATCATGTGGGATTTATGTTCAGCTATAGTTTGAACTTGTTTCTAACATGGTCAAATTTTGGGAGCTTTAATTCTCTTGAATATGCACTGATACTATGAAGTACCATGTGATGGCAATTTTCTGTTTACTGCAGATGGCTGGGGATAGAATGTTTCGGTTAATCAAACATTAGAGCAGTTTAGAGAGTACAGGATTATTTTGCTGGGGTCATTCAAGTCCACTGGCTAGAATGAAACAAAATTTTTTGGCATGTAAAATATTGTGAGCATATGTAAATTAAATTCCATGTTTATTCAGAAGGCCCCTTCAGGTGGTAGGAGGTTCTGGGTTATCAACAGAGGCATATGATCTTTCTCTGTTTCCTAGAAAATAGGTTTGGCTATTTGGCATTTCACATTATTCTAATTCTGAATAAATTTTATGCTTGGGGTTCTTAGCCACGATATTACAGCTTTTGTTTTTAGTCTACAAAGATCCAGGATGAAGGTAAAACAGGAATCATGCTGTTTCAAAGCCCTTTATTGCGATGAGGGTTTGACCTGGTAAAACTTCTCTTAAATGTAAGTTTTCACCAGATTAGAAAGCTCTTGATATTTGCAGAGATTTAAAGAAGTTTAATATTAGGTGGGAGAAATAATTATATGTCATGTTCTTACTTCAGAGTCACCCACTCTGGTGTCTCCGAACAAACACTCCAGACTGTGGGATGCTCAGTTGAAGGAACTGGTAAGTGAGGATCGTTGTAATGAAGCGAGGCTGGTTTCACATCTGAATAGCATTTTCCATTAATACCCACGGTCAAATGTTCCACTGGCCTCTGCTAGATCCGAATAAAGATGGTTCTTAATATTTTTTGTTTAGATCTCCCTCTCCAGGAATTTAACATTCACATTCTAGTATTATTATTGTTGTTGTTATTGTTTTACTGAGACATGGCTTGCTATATAACCCTTATATAACTTGCTATATAACTCCAGGCCATCAAGAGCTTGCTGTGCAGACCAGGCTGGCCTTGAATTCATAGTGATCTTCTTGAGTCTACCTCCCAGTGCTAAGATTACAAGAGTTGAGGCATTGCACCTGTTTAGCTTTATTTTTATTTTTTTATTTCAAAATTGAAACTTGATAGTTTTGTTCATTTGTTTTTTTTTCTGTATGCGTTGGCTTAGTTTTTCTTTTGTTTTTGTTTGAGATAGGCTTTCATTATGTAGCCTTTAGCCGGCCTGGAATCACAGAGCTCCATATGCCTCTGCCTCCTGAGTGCTGGGATTAAAGGTATAATCACCACAGCTCCCAGTTGAGTTTATTTTATTTTAAAGAGAATACACGAGGAAGCTGTTGTAACTCTTATGTTTTAGATCTGATTATGACATTGCTGCCCACAGCAGAGATTTCCTTGGACTCTGGGCTACCCCTAAAAAGTAAGATTGTGTGTTTCTTCGTCTTAAAATTTTAGACTCTTAAAGGATCTTACGATTTATTATAATTTGAGTCATGTTAAAATATTTTTTGATATGATAGCTAACAGAATACTGATTATATTTAACTTGCTCATATATCAGAAGCCCTTTGTATAGTGCTGTTAATAAGCCTGTGGGGTTAATTTCCCATCTTTTTTTTATATGCTGTACTTCATCGGTGAACTATTTTATTTTGTCATTTAAAGTCAACACAGATGTAGGTAATAGAGTAATAGGAATATTTTCCCATCTTGGGGTTGCCATAGAAATTGTAATGAGATCTTAAAATGACTTCTGAAAATGCCAAAATACTTTACCATCATACTAAAGGATATGAGAAGTTAAAAAAAAAATGACTTGCATATGTATAAGAAACTTTGTGTTAAGATTTGGCCGAAAAGAATCTGTCTGGAAGACCAAATATTGACGTATATCCCTTTTGTAATGTCAGTCATTGGCCATTGTTCAAAGGCATTTGGCTTGTTGTTTGTGTGTTTAGTCAGAAGTTCACCCAATCTCTAGCTGTCATGTTGGTATTCACTGACATTTATTTTATGTTTAAAAGAGTTTTTCACTTGTGTGTGTCTATGTATATGCACATGTGTGTGGAAGCCTGCAGAGACCAGGAACAGGTGTGGGATCCCCTGGAGCTATAGATGTGGGTGGCTGTAGGCTGACCAAAGTGGATGCTGAGAAGCAAGCTCCAGTCCTGAAGAAGAGTAGTAAGTGCCCTTATCGACTGAGACATCTTTCCAGCCTGAACATTATCTTTTAATTTCCCTTCTCAATGTTCTTGGGATCAGGAGATACAGCTATAGTTTATTTTAGAAGGAAATAAAATTTTGGTTCTCGAATGTGGCTGTAAAATTATCAATTCCAATAAATTCTACTAGAGGATTTCCTGTAATTATTTGAAATCCTTTCAAAGTGGTGGGTACACATGAAAGGCAATTCTCTCCACAGCTTGACAACAGTGTAGCCTAATGGGCAGCCGTATGTGACATGGGTTTCAGTGTTTCTGGATTTCTACACTTTCCGATTCCTCAATTACATCCTCTTCCCCCGTGAGCTAGACATGCTGCACTTCCATCTGCTGTGTACTGTGGACGCGTCACATTTATTTTTGTAGGGTATTTTTTAAATGAGTTTGGGGAGCAGCTGTTTCTGCATTCGTGCTTGCCTTCTTTTTTCCTTTGCACATATAGGGGGTGGGGAGCGTATCCCTGCTGTCCCTGGTGGGGTTTGCATCTCTTTGGTTCCGCTGCTGCATGGCAATGCCTGATAATGGGAAAATGCAACCTGCAAGCTTTTTCCTTAGTTCCCTAGTATATTTCTGTCAGGAGCACATCTGTGCTGCAGGGATATGGCTAGCCCACCAGCTCTTACTAAGTCTCCCAAGGATATTTGGGTGCAAAGCAAATCTATCCAAATCTCTCCCTCTAATACGCTCTGCTTCGAGAACAGAAGTGTCTCCTGAAATCCCATTTGTTAAACTTGGTCACTCGACTGTGGAGCTCTTATGAGGTGGTGGACCCTAGTAGGTGGGGCTACTGGGAGGACATAGATCACCTGAAGCATGCCCTCGAAGCAGGTTCTGGGACCCTAAGCATTTCCTATCTCTGTCTTTGTTTCTCTGCTCTCTGAGGTTAACTCTTTGCCCCAGCATATATTCTGCTCCATGACACTCTGTATTCATGATATTATGCTCTGCCACAGGCCCCAAGACAAAGAAGTCAACTGAGACAAAATAGGTTGTTCCTCCTTATTGCTGTCTATTTCTGGAATCTTGCTGCAGTAGAGGAAAAGAGAGCATATCCCCTTAACCTATTTTGTGCGTCCATATGCTGCATTGACAGTTACTTGAAGAAATTGGTTTGCTATTGTCCAAAAATGCAGCATTTCAGCTTTGTTTTCCATTTAAGAAATGCCTGCAACAGGTAATTTCACACTTGCTAGATATTTCTCACACATTTCTTGCCTCATTATTCACCCAGGCTTGATTTTCTGTCTGTTTCAGGTCTAAGATACATACCAAGGAGGGAATGAAGAGCTGGGTGTTTACTACAGATAGTCCCTGGTCCTGAGCACTCGAAATCTTTCAAAATGTTACCCTTTGAAAGAGCCCTTAATCTGAACACCTGATTCAAGAGAGCCGTTTGCCTTCTATTGTTCACTTATTAAATTAGCTTCTCCAGGAATGCTGAGCTCCTGAGTCCCTCAAGTCCCTTTCTTCTCTGTCACCTTGCAAGCTTGGAAACCAAATCCTTATCTTTCTTAGCAATCCCTCAGCTCTGCTTTCCCTCTGCACCCCACCGTAGGTCTTCTACACGTGTGTCATTTTAATCTTCTCATTACTGGACTTCTTGGGGACTCTCAGTCTTTTTCTTTCCATTCCCTCTGCCTATAGGTAACAGTTGCCTGAAAAACATTCATGGAACGTTCCTGAGCTATCACACTGTACTGTGTACATTCTTTTCATGTGACTTTGGAACAATCCCATATTTGTGGGGTCTGTTGATGCATTTGTGCACTGTCTTCATGCTCTTGGAGATACAGTGTTGCATTTGTATAAGCATCCCACACTTTGATCTGTTGAACTACCAAAAGATATTTGTGCTCAGATTTGGTCGTTTATGAAGAGTTCCACTCTAAGCACTGTATATGTATTTGATTGTACATGAACATGTGTCTATTTCTTCAGTATTTGTTGAACACTAGATCTCTGTTCTTAGGAAGTACCTGTTTATATCTTTTGTGTATTTTTCTATTTGATGGCCACTATTTTTTATTAATAAATAATAAAAAGAAGACTTCTTTATAGTTTCTTGGTAGCTTCTCTAAGCCAGTTGTGTGCACTCTAGATGCGAGCCCCTATGTAACTTGCTATCTCTTGTTTGGTTAAAGGATATTTAAATTTTTAATGCAGTAACATTTGTTGGTTTTTTCCCTTATAGTTAGTTCTTTTATTTAAAGATATCCTTATAAAAGTTGTATAGTGTATATATTTTTTAATGTCAGTCTACTTGGAATTAATCTTTGTATGCATAGTGTGAGGTAGAGTACTGTCACTATTCTAGAGGTGGTATGACCTGGAAGAGTGGAGCCAATAATAAGGTGAACTAAAGACTCATGCAATAGCCAAGTTTGGCATCAGACACTTTATACTCTGAGAGTTCAGAGGAATCACACAAGGAAAGCGTTCAGTCACAAGGGCAAGTCGCCCATGGCTGTCAAACCAAAAAAGAAAAAAAAAACAGTTGCCAGTTGTAATGAATAATCTGGAATAAAACCACTTTTACCCAATATACCTGGGAGGAGAAAAACAGGTTCCAGGAAGAATTTTATGTTTTTGAAGAAACTGAGGTCAAAAGACTCTTGTCTTGGTTTCTCCGAGTTTTCTCACAATCACTTGGAAATCTCCTCAGACAACTACAGTTTTCGACTCTGTTCTGACAGGGAATAAATTTTCTTTTAGTTTTTCTCCCAATTTGGAATATCAATTCTGTGGTTTTCTATTTATTTACATATAGTTGTTACTGTAACATTTTAAATAATATTTTTTAATAAAAATATTTTTTATTATGATGATAGTAGTAATTACTGTTTTTGAGACAGAATCTCACTATGGCTTGCCTACAAACTTATGATGTAGTTGAGGCTCACCTCAAACTCACTGAGATCCACCTGCCTCTGCCTAGTACTCTTAATCCTTCTGCAGCTTAACACAGTTGTACTGCTAAACCTCCTCACAAATCCTTAGAGGCATCCTTTGTAAGTAATGGGCTCTGAATTTCAGCCATGTAAAAAGAAACAATGAGTTTTTAAGACGGTTCTTAGAATTTCAGGGCTGGGATGTAGTCTGAAGACTAGATTTGAATCCTAGCACCGTCTGTGAATGGATGCATATGTGTTTCTCATAAAACACGTTAGTATGAATTAAAGTTGCTAACACTTCTGGATTTCACATGCCATATTTTTACAGCATGGAGGCTATTGCCATTCATGTTTCAGGTTTTCATTGGCATGTTTATTTGTGTCTTTTCTTTTCTCTTTTTGTCTCATGTAACCCAGGATGTCCTTGAACTTGTTATATTGCCAAGAGCTTGATTTACTGATCCTCCTACTTCTGTATTCCAAATGCTGGGATTATAGGCATAATTCAGCATGCCTAACTCATTGACATGTTTTGGAACAGGTTTCCACAAACAATGGCAGGTTCTAGTGGAAAATGTGGCTGCTAAGGAAGAACATAAGAGCTCCGTGAAAGCTTTGCCTCTGTGCACCTTACCCAGATCACATCTGACTAAGATCTCACCCCTGTCTAAACTAGAAGCTTTGGTGAAGCTCTCCTGGTCATTCTGGCAAATGCCATTCTCAACATCCAGGGTCCTGTGGGACTGCTGCCTACAGTAATTGCTGTGACTCAGTCATAGTTTTACTTCTACTAGGAATTCTGCCACCAGTGTGGCTATGTGATACTGACAAGATTTAAATCTTGTGGAATTGGTGATATAGGAACAACATAATATTGAAATCTCCAAATACTTTGAAATGCTGCCTGTTGCATCATTATTAAGTAAAGAAGTGGTCACTGAAATTCTGTTTTTCCATGATGGATCTGAGGCAACAGGATTGACACTCAGGCTTTTTATGCTCACTTACTATTTTATTTTGCATTTGAAAAGAATTCTATCTCATTTGAATGCTAAGAAATGTCAACAGTGGAGGTGTTTGTTACCACATCTCCATCGTAACCTGTCTGTTGTTGATTCTAAGGAAAGTAAGTTTGGGCTAACTTCAAGAATGTCATATTCTATCAACCAAAATGTATCCGATGATGTTTTTCTACCATAACCACAGTACACACAACCTCTTTTTATGTAGCTAATTTAATTGTCCTAAGTGAATTTTGAATTCTCCATGACAGATGTGATCAAGTCCAGAAGCTTTTGATATGTCTTACGATTCTGCTCGGCTGTAATACGGAAAAATACTGTCAGGAGTGACAGTAATTGAGCTGGTTTGTTTACTTTTTAAAGTTAGCAAGAAACAACCTCTAAAAAAAAAATGAAACTGAAATTTTTGGGTAGGGTTTAAGAAGTTTCCGAAAGCAATGGCACATAACCAGAAGGCAACGTCACCTTTCTAGAAGACGGCACAGCCAGAATTTCCAACCAGTTTGACAGGAGGTTAGGGCAGCATGGGCAATTGTGCTGGGGAGTATGGAACAGAAGGGTAGGGTCTGCAGAAAGATGTTCAGTGATGGAAAGAAAAAGAGCATGACTGGTGAGGGTCTAGTTGGTACTTGTTGTAGGAAAAGGAGAGGGTCCCTTGTTTTTCGTCCCTACCATCCTGCTAGCTTACACCCGAAATAACCACACAGAAATTGAGTTAATTAAATTGCTGCTTGGCCCATTATCTCTAGCCTCTTATTGGCTAACTCTCACATCTTGATTTAACCCATTTCTAATAATCCATATATCACCACGATGTCGTGGCTTACCAGGAAGGATTCATCATGTCTGACCTGGCAGCTCCATGGTGGTTCTATCTGACCCTGCTTTCTTCCTCCCAGAATTCAGTTCTGTCTTCTCTGCCTACCTAAGTTCTGCCTTATCAGGCCACAGCAACTTCTTTATTAATTAACCAATGAAAGCAACACACAAACAGAAGAACCTCTTATACCAGGTACTGTTGTTCCCCTACCATCTGTGCTGTGCTTTCCTCCACTTTCAGGATTTTAGATACTTTTCAGTAAGCATTGAAATATTCAGAACACCAAGTTTTTTCAGATGTCTTCTCTTACATTTCATGGAAAACCAGTGGTTCATTACTAGAGACACCCCTGTTTAGACATGAATCAAGTAGAAACAGGTACAAATCATATATGCCTGTAGATGGAAGTTTCTGTCCTGCCTGGTCTTACTGCCATTCAGTTCCAAATAAGCAAACAGAGGCCATATTAATTATAAACTCTTTGCTCTATTGGTTCAGGCTTATTATTAACTAACTCTTTAACAACTCAAATTAACCCATAATTCTTATCTATGTTTAGCCAAATGGCTTGGTACCTTTTCTCAGTAAGACATTCTCATCTTGCTTCCTCTGCATCTGGCAGGTGACTGTGTCTCTGCCTTTGCTCTTCCCAGAATTCTCTTAGTCTGGTTGCCTTGCCTATACTTCCTTCCTGGCTACTGGCCAGTGGGCCAATATGAGCATTATCCCACAGCACATACCAATGGGTTAACATAAGATTGGTTGAAAGGGAGATCATGTTATCACCATATTTTAAGCATTTTTATGATTTTCATGTTTATGAACAACATTGTGATAAAATGGATGCCTCCATTATTATCTCTTATTTCCTCCACTCTGAAGCCCTTCTTCCCAATTAGGTATCCTCCTACTTTTAAATCGTGTGTGTGTGTGTGTGTGTGTGTGAGAGAGAGAGAGAGAGAGAGAGAGAGAGAGAGAGAGAGAGAGAGAGAGAGAGAGAGAGAGAGAGAGAGACTCTGTGTTTAATTAGAGTTACTTTTACGACCATGGGCAGAAAATTCTTTAGTTGGAGCATAGACAACTTACCAGTGTCTATAATACTGAAGTAGACAGATTTCCTTCTCCCGTCAGTCAGTAAGACAACCATTAACTGCTAGTAGTACCTCAAGAAAAAGTGGAGAGCTCATGAGGTCCTCTACATGTGCTGTGTAACATCAACGTTCTCAATTTTGTGCAGGTCCAATGCCAGTAGCTGCAGCTGCTGTGTGTCCATGATTTCAATGCCCATTTGGATCTAGAAGACAGCTTTCATTGTTCTCCTTATTCTTCAACTCCTTATATATTAGTTACCTCCTTTCTACAATGCTCCCTGGTACTTAAAGAGGCATATAGATATTTATACAAATTTAAATATAAACATAAAATACAGATATTTAGATTGAGTTTGATTGCTTGCCCATTTAGCCAAACATCAGTAGTAGATGGATCCACCCAGAGCTTTTACCATGACCTCTTTAGCTATAGTTATAGAGCCAGGCTTAGGTTCTTCACTCCCGTAAATCAGGATCACGCTCAAAGCAGCAACGCCACTGCTGTACCAGTAGGCACATCTTACCCAGAAAGTTGGTATTATAGCATGCAGGGTCCAAGGCTGGATAAGATCATGGATCTTATCTCTCCATTAACCTGCACAGCACTTTCCATCACTGTGAAAGCTATCCAACAGGAAGGAAACTTCCAGCTCAATTTTAGCTTGCTTTATCTGTCTGAAATCAAAGAGTCTGTCACTGTCTTTAGTAAGCAAGAAAATGAAGGGTGAAGAGGGTTCTGTGATCATTTCTAATATCAGGAAGACAGCACCATGTTCTAGTTTGCCAGAGTCACTGTGGGAGACCATGTTCCAGCTATACCTGTTGTTCTGAGCCTTCCTAATGTTGAGACGCTTTAACACAGTTCTTCATGTTGTAGTGATCCCAACCATAAAATTATTCCATTGATACTTCATAACTGAAATTTTGATAATGTTATGAATTGTAATATAAATGTCTGAGATGCAGGATAGCTGATATGAGACCTACATAGTGGTAGCAAACCAAAGGCTGAGAAGCACTGAGCTACAGGGCTGTGTATGTCCTGACCCGTTCAGAATGCTTTTCTCACTAAGCCTCAAAGATTTATTTTAAAACTTCTTTGTTTCATTTTAGTTTATGCTTGACTGTTTAACTTGTGAGTATAAATACCCTGGTGCTTGCAGAGGTCAGAATAGGGCATCGGAAACCCTGAAACTAGAGTTATAGATGGTTGTGAGCTGCCATGTGGGTGCTGGGAAGCAAACCCAGGACTTCTGCAATAAGTATTCTTTACCACCAACCCATCTCTTCAACTCCAATGTTTATTTCATTTTATCTATTTATTTTTTATTATTTATCTTATGTGTATGAATATTTTGCCTGCATGTTTGTATGTTGGTACACCTCATGTGTATGGTGCTTCTGAGGCCAGGACAGTGCATCAGATCCCCTGGGACTGGAGTTATAGACAATTGTGAGCTGCTGTGTGGATGCTGGACATTGAACCTGAGTCCTCTGGAAAAGCAACCAGTGCTCTTAACTGCTGAGCCATCTCTCTAACCCCATATTTTGTTATTTTAAAATTATGTGTGTCTGTGTGTGGGTATGCATATGTGGGTGCAGGTGCCAAATGATTCCAGAAGAGTACTGGGGATCCGATGAAGTTACAGGTGTTTGTGGGCCACCTGACATAGGTGCTGCGAACTAAACGTGGGTCCTCTGGAGGCACAGTCATCTCAGGACTTGGGCATAAAGAGACAGTTTATAGTTCTTCATGGAAAGGGATCCACTTTTACTTTCATGTGGCTTCAAACTTGTAATTACAAGCTTTTTGTATTTTGAATCTGAGACAAATCTCAAAAGCAGATAATGTCTAACACATGCAAAAGTGGAAATGACAGCAATATTAGGTTTCATTAATTGGTTTAGGTTGCTCTCAGATATTTTCTACATTGAATAAAAAAGCCAAAATCAAATCATACTTAAATCAGGCAGTAATGCAGTTGGCCTGGGCCATTAATTTATCAATGATGGTTGTTGCCCACAATAATGTTCCTCTTGTTTTCTCATGTTCTGCATCAGTGTTAGAGTTGCCACTGATGGTGAACAGTTTTCTCTCTGTTCCCCCACAACACACACACACACACACACACACACACATGCACGCGCGCACACACACTGACTGAACTGCCTTCACTCTTGTGTTTGTGATCTATTGGTAATAATTAGGGATGGCTATTTTACCGTCTTAAAAGAACATGCTAATTTAGGAAAAAGCTTTTGTTTCCTTGCTAGTATCCATAGAAACTGGTCTGATTTTTCTTAAAACAAAAACAAAATAGCCGTAGTAAAATACAGGAGAGTTTCTGTGCTCCTTGTCCTTTTGTTTGTTTCTGTTTGTCGTTTTCCTAAACTGACTCTAATGCTAACTTACCTAATATGAAACTCTCATTCACTTGAAGGACTATGCACAATGAGCGACCATCCTTTTTTCAGCCACCATGTGTGGCTTGATAATTTTTTTTCCATGCCCTTTATACGTTTGGCTAATTGACAGTAATTCTGTGGCATGGCTTTGACAGGGAGAGCTGTTGTGGTAGCCAAGGCCCTCTTGCAATCTGGAGGCAGAGGAATTGGCAGGAAGCAATGGGAAAGCGATTCAGATTGCAACCTTTTACCGAAAGTGTGAATACACACTATAGGTCATCCAAAGGGTATTTAGGTTCGGAAAGAATGACGAGTAAGGAAATTTACTAAAGGTTTTTGTCTTAAGAAACCGTAGTTAGATCAAAACTTGTCTTTATTTCCTTTTGCACTAATGAAAGTTACAGTACAGCCAGCCTTGAGGCTCCTGTCTGCCCTAGCTATGCTGGACCCGACTCTAACAGGGTTTAACTTCGGGAGATCAGCACCTCTTCCCTGTTAGTCACTGCCATTTCCTGGTTCAGTCTCTTTTAAATGCATGCTCCCTCTTACCACCAGACGTCTTTTCTTGTGCCTTTGTGCCTACACACCCAGCCATGAGTTTTGGTGGGCTGTGGGTGGCCTCCTCCTTTCGATTGAGCGGCTTCGTAAGGAGCCCAGCTGTTCTCTGTCAAGGGTTTTCTCTTTTATTAGTCTCAGAAGGCAGGACTGGCAGGGTGCAGCATGTTGGTACAAGATCCCAGCTGTTGTAATTGAGCCCTTGTACTCTCTGATCATTTGAAACTTGAAGCACAATTTGACCTCATCATAGCATTTGTTTCTGTTGGTTCGTTTGGTTGGTTTTGTGTATCTTACAGTACAATGATCACTGTAAAACAGAAAACCAGTATGGAGAAAAATCACAGTTGGATGTGCTTTTCAGTGTTTTTGGTAGGGGGAATTTAAGAACTGTATAAAATGTTAATTAATGAGGATGCAGATAAATCTGTCTGGGCATAACTTTATTTGTTAAACAGCCTAAGCAACCTGAGCAAAATTTATTCACATTTTTAAATGTAGCGTGATAAGAAAGCCTTTCTCAGAGTCCCATTGAATGTGGTGTGGAATTGAAAGGATTTGGTGCTCCTTAATTAAAGTGAAAATTGCAGCCAAACCCAGAATCTGTTTAAAAAGTATTCTGCTCTTTAATGTATTTATATTTTTATAAGTTATTTGGGTGATTCTATAGGACAGGAACTCTGCCAAGCTGGCCAGCTATGGAATAATAGAATCAAACACTTGAAGCAATGAAAATATCCACTTTCACTTCATTGTGGAAGATTGAAAGACAAGAACATACATAATAACATACATTTATATTTAAGAAATGTAACTTATTTAAAACAGGGAACCTTGAGGGAAATGCTTGGTTGGGACTGAGTCATTACCCAGTTAAAAATAACCTTTCCAGGTCATGGCGTTTTGTTTGCCGCAGTGAAATAAGTTTATTTCAGCAGAATGAAGCCATTATTAGCTTGGCAGAGTCCACTTGTCAGAATTTTATGGAGCAGAACACCGTTTGGCTGGGAAATTCAATAAATACTGTAATGTGAGAGGAGTTAAACTCCAAGGGCTGAAGGGGCAAAGAGTGGGGGATTTGTTGCTAACTCATAGTTTTACAGCTTGAGCGGAGCATCGGGATAGATGATGAGTTATCATTAGCGGTCAGGTGTGCATTAGGAGGTATAGCCCCTTTGGAGTGACAGATTCATGAGGTTTTCATTTTTCTTTTTTGAAGTCAGTGTCTTCCTTGCCTGCTGTCTTGTCCTATCTAAGGACTTCTAGAGCATTCGAGAAGAGTTGAACAATCATCTGACAGTCTCATTCAGTCATCAGAGCACCACTGTGATATTGAAATGGACCTGAGTCATTTGTCTTCTCCACACCATAAAACCCCAGACCATTGGCTGCTCTCAAGTGAGGATTGGCTCGCTTCGTGTTAGCGAATCTGTTAGCATGGCAGAGGACTTAATCCTCATCTCTGTCAGTGCCACCCTAGGCAACGTCTGTAACGTCAGCAAGCCTCGGTTTCTTTATCTGCAAAATGGTGCTCCTACTAGTATTTACCCTACAGACTTACTTGAAGGTAAAAATGAAACGACACACATAGGTTTAGCACATCTATCTAGCAAATTAAGCATAACTACTTAATATCTCTCAGCTGAAAGCATCAGTCACTTTCATATACTTAGAGACCTTACTAAGATGAAAAGTCTCTAGCTTGCTGGGAGATAAACAGCAAGCCTTGTGCTTCGTGCCATTTCCTGACAGTCTGCCATTATCCGTTGACTTCTGAGTGTCAATGCATGAGTGTAGTTTGTTCTCTACCAATTAACAATCATTTTATAAGCACTTATTTGGGTTCTGATTGTAAGATTAATCACCCTACGGATATTTACATTTGTTTTGTGATTGGTAAGCTCTTCAGTAGTTATTTAATATTCCAATTTTGTTGATATGCTGTAATTTACTTGATCGTGTAGGTTCTTGAGGTTGCAACCACCAAGCAATCTTTAGAAATGGATAGGAAAGTTTTTTTTTTTTCTGGATGTAGATAAATATATAAGGTTTGGAGAAAAAAGTTATTTTGAAGTAGAATGTTGATGTGTACCTGTTTGATATTTTTTGTTACTACTTATATTTTTGAATTTAATATGAAGAAGACATATAAAGTGTGTTTTCATGAATCTGTCTCTGTACTGAGACAGGCTAGACAGTCCTTTCATAGGTATTACTGAAACGGATGTGTTAGGTGTATTATAGCTAGGCTTTTGAAGAAATTGGGGTTACAGAATTTCATTTATGCAGGTGAAAAAGTTCAAGAGATCTGTTATACAACATGGTGACAGTAGTTAATAAGAGTGCATTCTATATTTGAGAACTGCTAAGGAAGTAGATTATTAAATGTTCTTATTGCAAAACACTGATAAGCATGTGAATAGATAAACTAGGTAATTTTTATCCATTCTATAGTATGTACATATTTAAAAGTGTTTTGCACATCAATGTTATATAGATATTATTTGTATTCTTTGTTACAAAGGAAAAATAAGAACGTTTGCTGCAAATGCCCAACTTTTAAATTGCCTGACTGGAATCTCTTACGGAAGTCTTGGTCAGATCCACTGCATCTCTATCCACTGTGTAATGATGGAGACTGAAGCCTTTCACTCTGTCAGAATTATCTGGACTTTGAACATAGAGTCCACCATTTTCCTCCAGGAAGGTTGCTCAGTGTAGGGTGTGAGCATTGTTTGTATCCTTGCTCTATAGTCGAACCTCCTCACAGATTCTGCATAGGCTGATTAAGAGCTTATGAATTCATTTAATTGTAAAACTTTCCCGGAGTCCATTATTGTAGAATATGAATACTGACCACCATATAACCTTAAGCGTGTAGGAAACTATTGGAAAATAGCGTTTGGCAATTTTGTGCCTTCATTAGTGCGCTGCATTACATACTTTTCCTGTTTTCTCATATTAATGGTTGCCGACTCATTTTTATGACCTTCCTATTCATCAAAAATATTTTGACAAATCTTTTCCCTAGGGAGGGTGCAGGTCTCCTGACCTTGTCTCCTCTTTTACTTAATACCTTTATCTCTTAAGGCTATTTTCTTGGAGACTGATAATTTAAACTAATATGGATTAAGAGACTCCTGCACCTCAGGCTTCAGAGGCAGCCTCTATGCCTTCTAGAGGAATCACCAAAGTCAATTAAAGAGCGGCCTC
This sequence comes from Alexandromys fortis, assembly GCF_014885135.2. Lineage (NCBI taxonomy): Eukaryota > Metazoa > Chordata > Mammalia > Rodentia > Cricetidae > Alexandromys > Alexandromys fortis. Next base: position 840,843 of record NW_026068102.1, read on the forward strand.
TGAACTCCCAAGATTCCTCAGATCTACAATGCACTTCTTGACAGCTGATGGTCAGCTCCTGGCAAAAGATTGTATTTCTCGTGCCATTCCGTCAGTCTGAAGGTGTACCAAGGCAGAGCATATTTGGAGCCATAAATTGTAGAGTCTCATTCTCAGGGATGTCAAAGAATGACGGGGAAGGAAGTGGCTACCTCTCCTGGCACTGTCCGGTGGAATTCTGCTGTAATTACAGCTAAGCGAAGTAGAGGATTCCTTCCCGGAGTAATGGCTCCCGTGGGCATTTTCCCCGGGAGCATGTTAATTTATACTTACAATATCTGCCCAAGCTGATCAATAACAAGTCTGAGATGTGCACAGCCAAGCACCAGGGAGACTACGATCAAATTTATCTCAATAATCGCCACGAGTCTAACCATTGCCAACCTTATCTTGATGTGATCTCCCTTAGCTGGGCACGTAGGAAGTGAGTTACAAGGATTCTTGTTTCTGTTTCTGATCTCAGTCATTTGGGGAACATAATATACTGAGCCTTATGGATCACACATGATAATTAATGCTCATTCAAGAGGTATCATTCTAATCTTTTCAACATCCTAGTGATTCATCCTAGGAGTCTTCCCAACTGAGAACCTGTGGCACCCGTGTGACTCAGAAGTAGTGTTAAGTTGCTCAGATAGAAAATTAAAGCACTTTAGCTTGGCAGAAACTGCTCGGAACATTTTCTTTTTATTTCTGCAGATATGTTCAAATGAAAGCGTTAATCCTCTGGCTGTCTGAGCCGGACAGTATGCTGTCAAAACTCCTTCAGGAGATTCTGACCAGATTATGAACCGCGTATAACAACAGTGTTTGAAATTTTTGCATGTCTTTCTATTGTGCCCAGGAACATAATGTGTGAGCAAATATATCTCCTTGGCCTGCTGACTGCAGCATTCACAAAACCCCAGGATTTGGCTGGGTATGTGGAACACCAGCCTGAGGCACAGAAGCTTGTTTACTGTGCTGATTAAAAGGCAAGCTTGAAATGACTGAGGAGATGGTGGTATTTCTAGCTCTGTGTGTGTGTGTGTGTGTGTGTGTGTGTGTGTGTGTGTGTTTGTGTGTGCATGTAGAAGGTGGTCCTTGGTATGCAATAGAACATTTTACACTCATTGGAAGTGAGTACTAGCTTTAAATGTCCCAGATAATCTAGAAGGAAATTCCTTTTAAGAACACACATTGCTTTTTGGCTCCTTTGTAGCTCCTCTCTCTACCCCTTTGTGATAAGGCTAATCTGTCCTGAAAATGTGCGAGGTTGTCAGGGATGAGGGATAATTGAGAGGGTCTGTGAAGTGCTGAGGGAGGTCCATGCTTGTGGTTAATGTCAGAAATTCCAAAAAGAAAGGAATTAGATGTATATACAAAAAAGAGACTGGAATGGAGTTCCTTCCCTTTGCACTCCGAACAGCTCCATGTTCTTTGTAATTCCTAACAGTTTTTCATCCTACCTAGCTGTCAGTATTTATTATGCCATGTCCCATTACATGTTGTTGCCTCTCCATGTGAGCATGGAGGTGCATGTTCTTTTACTTCATTTGTAATACCTGCTATATGGGGCAGTGTACTGAGCAACATCAGATTTCATCTTCACTTTTTGTCCTAAGCACTAGGCTCAGAGAAGAGAAATATTGCAATGAAATTGTCACCATAGGTAAACAGGAAACACCCAGGCTATGGGGACTGACCAGTACTTAAGGAAGGAATCAAAGGTTCCTTTTGTTGTATAGAGAATATTCTTCATTGCAGGCTCTGGGATGTATATTAGTTTATTTTCTTACATGTTTCACTAAATACTTGACATGAAGCAAACTTTTGAAGGAAAGATTTACCACGTGTCACAGACTGAAGGGCAGGAGGACATCGTGGCAGGAGCATTTGGCAGAAGTCACATTGCCTTGATTGTTCAAGAATCAGAAAGATGAAGCCTGACACTCAGCTTTCTTTCTCCCATTTCTTGTATTATTTGTTTGTTTTTTCGTTTTTTCTTTACTGAGTCTGGAACTTCAACCCTTATGATGATGATTAAGTCTTTTTGGTGCCTAAATCCTGTCAGTTAGATTAAAATGACAGCTGGATTAAAAGCAGACGCATTGTACCCACTGCTTGAATTCACCCAGTTAAATTAGATTCATAGCACCATATCCTTGGCAAAAGAGATATATGACTAGAGAAATCAGGAAGTGAAGTGAATAAGGATTTCAATAAAATTTAACATTTTGGCTGGTGGGGTGGCACAAAAGGAAAGGCCCCTACCACCAAGCCTGACAAACTGGAGTTTAGTCCACACAGTATAAAAGAGAACCTACTCCTGCAAGTTGCCTCTGATCCATGGAAACACACACACACACAGCACTCACACACACACACACACAGACACACACACAGAGAGAGAGAGAGAGAGAGAGAGAGAGAGAGAGAGAGAGAGAGAACACCCACACACCACACTACACAGACACAGAATAAGTAAATGTAAGGAATTAGTATGCTATTACTGCCTTTACAATCACTGGCCTTCATACAACTGATGTTTATAAACAACACTTAAGCTGGCAAAGATTTAGAATTCAAAATTAAGGTATGTCTTGTTCAAAAGGGACAATATTCTCAGGATACTTTTAGGACTATTAACAAAAGTACCAACTCTCAATTGTTTTTCTTTGCACATCTGGGAAAGGAAGCATATCAATTATTTGTAACGGTACATAAAAATATGTTAATTACTACCAGTCTGCCCTGAAGTCATTTCCCTGTTAATGCATGCCTATTCCCAGAGGAAGTAAGCAGAGGATGAACGTGTTATTGCCCCGTTGGGCAATGCTATTTTTCAATTTTATTTTGGGCATACTCACGTAACAGGAGAGATTGAGGTTATAACTTTAAGGAGTTATTTCTGATGAATGAAAGCCTGGACTAACCACTCGGCCATGTTTCATTCTAAGGGCTTTTTCTCCCAGTTTTGTGGTTTGCATGCAGTTGCATAACCTTGCAGTATCTTGGCTTCTTACCTTTGCAATGTCTACTCCATTAAATGCTGATTCTTTGGAGTGTCTCCTTCCGCATAGGCAACATCCCTTATTCTCCTTAGCAGCATGAGCCTCAGCTGTTGCTCTTCCAAAGTCCAGTCTCTCCATTCAGTTGACCTCAAGTCACCGTTCTTCCCTTCGGTCTTCCATGAAGAATCCTAGAACTTCTTTAATGTTTTTTGTAAATATGCATTCTCCTCCACTCTTAAAAGCCACACAGTAGAAAACAAAAGCATTAAAAAAAACAAATCTTCATTTCTCTTTTCCTTAGTTTTCAATCCACTGAGCATTTTCTAATTCAGTCTCCATGAACTTTCCCTGTTGCCACGACCTGAGAATTATCTAGTGAAAAGAAAACTTCGTGCTACTAGTGAAAGTAGTAGTTCATATTACTAAAATAATCATTTAGTGTTACAGATTATTTTTTCATAGAAACAAATGTAATTGAGATAACAGAAATGACATGAGGTAAAGGCTTTCCACTTTCTCCTCTAAGTCAAAGCCCTCAATTCTTCCACACCCATTCACTGTGGTGCCTTACCTAATTGGCCTTTGCAGGGACATGGCTTTGAGAGTTTAAAGTTATCCGTTCCTTTTCTCCAAGGAGAAGACTATCTCAGCATCCCCAGTCCTGCCTCAGGAAGGCAGAAAGTTCCTGGAGCATCTTAATTAAATGTTGCCCAAGGCCTTTATTCTTACTGAGAAAGTAAACAAAGCTCAAAGAAACCCACATCAGAATAAAACAGGTTCTTTCCTCAAATGTTGCCTAAAAAATTGTGTTTTATTCTCTGCTGTTTGCTCTGCAGTGTTATAGACTATGTGTTTTAAATACAAATGCACAAAACTGATTAGAAATTCTTTCCAAAGGATTTTACAATGCTTCATTTAAAGCATCCATAGATACAACCACCAATAAGGAATTGTCCATTTATTTGAGTCATTATGAAAGATTGTTCCCCACTTTCCCCATGTCTCCTGCAGGTGAGTGGGGCACTTTAATAATGCCTTTAGATTTTATTGCCATTTGACCAATGAAATAGCTCTGTAATCAACAACAGACTTATTATTCACCTCTAGTGCATTTTCTCTATTTTCCTGCACATTTTGTTTATATTTGTGTTATCTTACTGAATTTATGTTAGGTTATAAAGTCCCTTACACAGACCCTGGGGCACTCTGATATTTCTTCAGCTTCATCCAGTTATCTTCCCGCTCTGGTTCTCTCTTATCTGTCATTCTGGAGCCTCTGAGCTCTTTCCTGTTTTAAGATAATCCATGTAGTATTTATACTATATAGGGCATTTAGATTAGTAAATGGATCCAAATGCTTTAAAGGTATATGATCTTAAAAAGATTTTATGGAACAGAAGAGAACAAATGGACTATGTTAATGGAAAATAAAGTTAATTTACCCATTAAGATAGATTTTTCAGTATGTGCACCAACTTTTGCCCCCTGGATTTTCTCCATGTCAGATGATAAAACTGAGCCTAAGTAACTTATGGAAGGTGGGAAAACAGAAGTTCCCGTAAATAGCTGTGACACTCTGGCAGAAAGAAGTAGAGGGAACAGCGTGCCCCTAATGACTTCTCTTGGTGGGAGTGAGAGAGCAGGGTGGGGTTGGAAGGAAGGTACTTCAGTGATATTGCCTTTGTGTTGCTAATCCTTGGATAAATAAGACATTCATAGCAGCTAAGGAAAGGATGAGCTTTCCAAACAGAAAGAACATCTCCACACGGAATGAAAACTATTTTGTGTATTTGAAATTGCAATTATTTTATTCTAAAGTATTGTGAGAAAAGATTAGGAAAACAGGCGTGCTTGAGAAAATCAATTTCTAAATCAATAAAAACCTTGGAGCGTATTTTAACAATAAAAACGCAATGGTGCATTTTAAACAGAAGAGCTGTGATCAAAACTGAGTTGTCCAAAGGTAATTTTGACTTTGGATTTGGATGTACAAATAATGGACCTACCAGGCAGTTTATTCTGCAGCCTTAAGCAGGACACAAAGCAGATAATAACGATACAAGTCAGTGGTCCTTCACACATCTCATATAACGTTACCAAGGCTGGAGCGATTGGGCAGAACCAACCAATGGGTTACAGTGAGATAAGAGCCCAAGGGAGCAGGACACTTACATCCTGCAGGACACAGTGCTAGAGATAAGGTGGCTAAGAGAATTCTGGAAGTCTGCAGAACTCCCACAGAGTGGTTCAAAGGACTGTGGAAATGATCCCTGGTCTTTAAGTGATGCTTAGAATGGAGCCTGGTCCTGCCCGTTAAAGAAGCAAGTTCCAAAATTCTTGGAGCATCTTATATGACACATATGAAAGAAAGAAAGAAAGAAAGAAAGAAAGAAAGAAAGAAAGAAAGAAAGAAAGAAAGAAAGGAAGGAAGGAAGGAAGGAAGGAAGGAAGAAAGAAAGAAAGAAAGAAAGAAAGAAAAAGAAAAATTGTCTATTGCAGAAAAATTGACTTGGGGATAATTCCTGATCTACTCTGAAGATGTCGAAATGTTTTCAAGAATTTCAGTTGCTTTTATAGGACAAAAAGCAAGAGTATTTATAGGAACACGAACATATCCAGAAGCCATAAAATGTAATAAATAATGTCTAATATCCCATAAAGAAATAATAAGAAAATTGTGGTATTAAATTGTTTTTTCTTTTAACCTATGGAAGAATAAATTTTATTTTTTTAGTGGCAATTCTGTAGTCCAATGTTTCCTTATATTAAATAGCTCATATACCATTTTGTAGAATGGCCCATTTATTTGGTTTATGATCCAACTTTGCTTAGAGACTGAAAAACTGAGATGCTGAGTTCTGAATCAAGGGCTCTGGCTGAGGCTGATATTAGGAACTAGCAGATGGCTGAAATGGTGGTAGCTCCCAACGGTGGTACTAGTTTTACCATCTCTAACAAAGGTTGAAGCATCTCATTCAACATGCATTCACATGTTTGCAATTTGAAGGTAATGTTTTCTCATCGTCATGTTTTAAATGTTGCTTTTATCCCGTTGAAGTTTGGGGGTTTTGAGTAAGACTCTCTCTCTCTCTCTCTCTCTCTCTCTCTCTCTCTCTCTCTCTCTCTCTCTCTCTCGGATGTAAAATAACTGCACGTGGACTCATTGGTAGCATGTTGTTATACAACATGTGCCAGGCCTTAAGTTACAGCCATAGCCCAGTAAAGCAAATCTCAGAACAAACAAACACGAAATGAAACAATGACAATAAAAACGCTCTTCCCCAATTTTGTGAGTTTCCTCCAGATCTCCAGGTGGTAAATCAGGAGCAGAGTATGGTTCAAGAGCACTTGTGACACTGGGCATGCCCCGTAGTACCTGTGATTACTTCACCACTCTGATTTACTTACATATATCATCTGTCACTCTTGGGGAAAAGCCAAATGATTTTGGTTTCATCATGATGGTTTAAATGCTGCTGGTCATGTAGTAAAAAATAAATTCAAAAGGTCTAAAAATGATACTAAGTTATATATTTATATATGGAAAAATACTGTAAGAACTAAGAAAATATATTATTGGAGACATTAAATTGAAATGGAAAAAGGCATACATAAATTCTTTATTATTTATTTATTTGTGTGTGTGTGTGTGTGTGTGTGTGTGTGTGTGTGTGCTTGTTTGGGTATGTATGTGCCATGGTGTGTATTTGGAGGTCAGAGGACAAGATGTGATAGTTAGTCCTCTCCTTTTACCATGTGGATCTTGGAGATTGAACCTAGGCTATCAGGTTTTATATCAAGTGCCTATATCTGCTGAACCATCTCACTGGCTCTAAAAATGGTATTTAGTAATATATACACATATTAATATATCCCTTAAATATTTTCTACAATGATAAAAGTGCTGTAAACAACTAAGAAAAGGTTGTGGAACATATTCATTGAAAGAGAAGGAAGCTTATTTATTTATGTACTTTTTTTAATAGAGAAGTCAAAACAACCAGAAGAACATGGTTGTTGAAAGGGTACAATATTTATTTTCATAACAATTATAAGATTACAAATTAATTTTCAGATATTGTTTTTTTTTCCTGAGTTTGGCTGACTCTAAGGTGTAAGAGTATGTATTTGAAGAGACGTTGTTTTAGCTGGTTGCCTAGGCTGTGCCCCCTAGTGCACTAATTCTTCATGTCTCCAAGTCACCTGTATCTGTCTTATTCTTGCTCCTGGAGATTACATTCTAAGATAAAGAAATAAATTGTGTTTGAATAGAAAATGGACAGATCTCCAATCACATGTGTTACCATTCTTTGAAAAATTTCCTCATTTAATAATGATTTTGTTGTTCCATTTTTTTATGTTATCATAGAAAATTGAGAAAGTACATAGATTCTGGGTGGTGGTGGCCCATGCCTTTAATCCCAGCACTTGGGAGGCAAAGGCAAGTTTGTGAGTTCAAGGTCAGCCTGGTCTACACGAGCTAGTTCCAAGACAGGCTTCAAAGCTACAGAGAATTCCTGTCTCAAAACAACAACAACAACAACAACAACACACACACACACACAGTAAGTACGTAGACGCAAACTAGTTTTAATCATAGCTATTAGTTAGAATTTTGTCAACCTGACACCACCTAGCATCGTCTAGTAAGAGGGAGTGTCAGTTGAAGAATTGTCTCCATAAGAGTGGCCTGTAAGCAAGTCTATAAGACATTTCTTGATTATCAATTAGTATTGATGTGGGAGGGCTCAGACCACTATGGAAAGTGCAATCCCTGCATAGATGGCCCCTCGAAAACAAAAGCAGGCTGAGCAAGCTATGAAGGTCAAGCCAGAAAACAGTGCCTCTCTATGGCCTCTGCTTCAGGTCCTGCCTCTTAGTTCCTCCTTGAGTTTCTGCCCTCGCTTCACTCAGTAAAGGACTGTGACCTGAGGGCTGTTAGCTGAAATGGAACCTTTCTTCTCAAAGTTATATTTGGTCATTTTCGTTATCATGGCAATAGAAAACAAATTAGAACAATATCCGAACTCATTCATAATTTACAGGCTTGTTCTTGTATCTTAATTTTTATCCTTAAAAATGGGATAAAGGGAATTGGCCCTAGATTTCTATGCATTCTTCTTAGGTTAAAAAAAGAAGATGGAGAACAGCAACAAATATTTACCCCTCAAATTTAAGACAAACCAAGAAACTTCTCTAAGAGATAAGAGAAATCATTAAAATAGCATTTCTTCCACTGTAAGTATTCACAGAGTAGACATTTTAATACCAAGGGATAGTGTCAGAAGGAAACCTGTTTCTGCTGTCAATTCCAGTGAGTGGTGGAGACATACTGTACCCATCACATTAGCAGTTTGGCAGCTTTCCACCACTCTCAAAAGGAAGAAGTCCATTGTGAATCTACAAACACCATTATTGTCTACCACCTAGACCAGATCATACCATAGCCGGTGGACGTTCAATAAATCTTGATTGACAGCATTGTGTATTCTAAAATTCAGGTTGGAGCTCACTCGTGAGCTCTTAACCTCCCTCCCAGCTCCTATGGTGCTTTTGGAATTCCCATTTAGTTCTCAGTACTACTAATATTTACAGCACAGAAACACTCTGAGGAAGCTGAACAGACACAAATAAATAGTGAATGAGTAAGGGAGGAAGTTCTAAGTGAATTCGAACAAATACTAGATGCAGAAACGTGTCTTAGGACTTAGACATTATAACATAAATGACTCTGTACCCTTAGCAATTTCTCATTGATAGTACATGTTTAAATAGGTTAAATATTTCAGTGATTACATAATATATTCTTGGGCCATTCATAAATCATTGAAAACAGTTGGAAGTGTGTTAACACACAAAAATTAGGTGGTTTCTCTGGAAGCAGCATTTTCCCTGCCTACTGTTTGCACAAACACCTCTGAGGCATGGTTGCGCGTCATCGTTAAGTCGCAGTATTGCCATGCCGGAGTGACATTAGACTTAGTCACGAGTTGAAGTATTAGTCCCTTGCATACCATTGAGAGACTGTCTGATTCCTCGAGTGTCACTTTCCTTATGCCTTACTTAAAAGGAAAACTTGGTTCTTTGGTTTTTATGATTATTACAATCTGTAAATTGCATGCAGATTTTAATCATTTTTCTTTTAATAAAAGGCCTTAGATTTTATCTTTATGTTGTTAATGTGAGGAAATCATTAATAATTTCTCGCAAGCAGCAGTATTATGTAATATACATTAGGTAGTTGTATCATTTTTCATTTTTTAACTAGGCATCTGCTCATTTATAGCTAATGTACTTTTCTTTTAAAATTAATAGTATTGTTGAATCCCTTAATCCCAGTATTGCTGACTGTATGTGACTGGGATGAGAGCCTACAATGGGACATGGACAATCTTCCTTTAGCCACATTCACTAAATGACTTTTCCTCCCTCAGACCTATTAGCTGTCAATGGCTTCTCAGATAGGAATGGGCCTAGTCTCAGGTATGGAAGGGGCTATGGCAACCCTTTTCTTATCCATGCTAGATTTCTGGCTGGCTTAATCCTCAGGCAAGCAACTACAACCCCCGAGTGTTGATGTCTGTAAGAGTTATGTCATACCATGAAGACAGCATTTCCTAGTTTTCCTCCCTGTTCCAGTTCTTACATTCTTTCAGGCTCCCTTTCTTCAGTGTTCCCTGAATCCTAGATTGGAGAATATTGATATAGATGGCCTACCAATGGGTGAGCACTCAGCATTGCTAAGTGTTAGCACTTCAAATAACCCCTGCAAGAAAGAATCTTCTTGACAAACCTTGATAACAGTACAAATTCATAGTATAAACATCAAAAGTTAGAAGGCTACTTGACATTTGTGAAATAGTTCTAGTGTATCCCCTTCTGAGGCGTCCAGTTTCCCCACTCATGGTCTTTTGGCAAGGTTTACAGTACTTCACAAGAAATTCCTCCTGCAGAGAAGGCCTCAGATATAATCAGAAAGCCACTGGTTACCCCTACAGCTGTCATTTCACTGTTATATCAAGTGGGAACATCTTGCCTGGTGGGTCTGTGTTTTACCATTCAAAGTCAAGCATTGTGTTATCCCATTCATGTCTTTTCTCCTCCAGCAGCCAACATGGTACATTTTAGCGCTGTGAAAGTTAGCCAACAGAGAGAGAGAGTTTCTTGAGATTTCTTCATGCACTGTAGACAAAATATGTAGTATCTTCAGCAATAGAGTCTTTGCCATTTAATTATGGTGGGCAATCAAGAACAATAGCAATAACCTGTCCTATTTTGACTGCTTTTGGGTCTTCCCACCCAATAACTCATAGGAGATATCCTGTGCCTAGCATTGAGATTTTCATTTAATAACCCATGTCATCCTGATGTGGGAGTGTCATATATCAATCTGTTGATTTCATTGGTTAAGCAATAAAGGAACTCCTTGGCCCTGATAGGTTAAAACATAGGTGGGAGGAGTAAACAGAATAGGATGCTGGGAGGAAGAGGAAGTGAACTCAGACTTGACAGCTCTGCTCTCTGGAGCAGAGACGCCAGGTTCCGCTCTCCCAGGCAGCTCCGACCCAGGATGGATGAAGGCTAGAATCTTCCCGGTAAGCGCACCTTGGGGTGCTTACACACATTATTAGAAATGGACTAGTCCAAGTGCAAGAATTAGCCTAGAAGAGGCTACATAGAAATGGGCCAACCAGTGTTTAAATGAATACAGTTTGTGTGTTGTTATTTCG
>NW_026068102.1:851778-908562 GCF_014885135.2 Alexandromys fortis
TATATCTGAGGTATAATAGTTTTGTTCCTTACTACATAGTTATTTGAGGAATTTGTGAGATATGGTCCTCTTTCCCCTTTGAATTACAACAATTCAGGTTCTTTGTTTAAAAAAGTTAAGGGTAAACTTTCCTTTCTACTTAGTTAATGTGTTTTCTTTGAGATGGGAAAGATACACACAAAAGGGGCCTTTCCACACCCCTCTTCCCCCTGCCCCCCCTTTTTTTTTAGTAATTCAAGATCATGCTCTTAATGGCTTTCAGCTGGAATGCACATTTCGTCATCAAGTCAGTTCTACAAACAGCAGAGAGTTGGGACTCACACCAGGTGTTGGAACTGGGGAAGTTTTCAGCACAATTTCACCAGCTCAACTGAGGAGCAAACACCCAAACCTGACTGCCTCCTTTTCATTTTTGCCATTACAAAATAGAACAAAATTCTAATAAATGTATTTTTGTAGGCAGTTTTCTGTAAGACATTGGTGTTGTGTCAAGCAGCGTGGGAAATATTTTACCTAAATATCTTATATAGACATTATTTCCGTTTAGTTTATCTTAATGACATTATTTCTTCTTCTGTTTTGAAATATAGAGTGAAAAGGTAGCTACTAGATTATGCTAGAACCAAATACAATATTTTCTTTTTCTTTTTCCACCCAGAGTAAGAATCCTCGGTGTGGTCCAGCCTTTTATCTACCAAGGTAGCTTTTGAAGGTAGCCCTGTTGCTGGACTGTTTCATTGTTTTTTTTTTGTTTGTTTGTTTGTTTTGTTTATTTGTTTTTTTTCTCAACAGAGGTAGAAGATCATGGAAATATTGTGTTTACAGTATTTGTACACAGCTGAGGAAATAATGCTTAGAGAGGCAGTACCATGCTTTCCTGTATCATAGAATAAAGTCTTCTTCCTGGGTTTAAGGACTAAGACTTTGGAACCTTCTTTTGTAGCATAAACTTATCAGATACTGTTTTAGCTAATTATTGCCATATAGGAACTTGATCCAACACTGACACATTTATACAACACTTTCTATCTTGCAGTCCTGTGAGTTACACATACAAGAACATGTGAGGATCTAGTGCCAAAGCTGTCTCAAGACCTAACTAAGAGATACTGGGCTTCAAGACTCACTCATTTGACTCTTGGTCAAATTCAGCTTCTGGGTCATTTAGGTGGTTGCCCCGACTGAAGGATTCCTCAGTGTCTGCGACTTCTTAGAACCCATCTAATCCTCAGGCTATGTAAAGCTAGTATGAGAGACAGTGAGAGAAAGGAACAGAATGGGGGACAGACAAAGAGGGATGGGCACATATGATCTGATCTGTGTGCCAGAGAAGTTGCGAGGTCTGGTCCTCATTTTTAGTTGACGTTTGTTTCATTTGGGGATGAAGAGTATGAAATATTTTATAAATACCTCTGTAAGTGTGTGTGTGTGTGTGTGTGTGTGTGTGTGTGTGTGTGTAACATATACACATGAGTGGGCTAGTACATGCACAGGTGTGCTCAAGTAGAGGCCAGAGAATTCCTGGTACTTTCCTTTCTTACTCTCTGCCTTATTACCTTGAGACAGGACCTGCTACTGACCCAGACCCTTGCTTTTTTTGTCTTGGCTGGCTCAGTAGTGGATTCCCAGAATCTATTATCTCTTCTTCTCACTGCTTGGGTTAGAGGATGCTGTGCACTCTATGGCTTTTACGCATTGTGTCATGTTCTCAGCCCAAGGACATGGCTTTAAGTTACTATTATGTCTTTATATCCTGTTCAGACTCCAGAAATGGCAAAAGTCATATATTAGCTCAGAGAAAATTTTGCTTTTTACTTCCTGGTATTAAAAGGAAGCTGATAACATTGTGTCAAACTCAAAAACTGAAATGTAGTTTTAAGATTACTATGTAGCACAACAATATGCTAAAGGCTGGTTGGTTTATAAGCAGGTGACATCCCCAGACAAAGTTCCAACTTGTGTATCCTCATGTCCAGTCATGAAAGGTGTTTAGTGATTACAATATTACACATTAATCTATGCTTCAGCTGAACGTTATCCCACCAAAAGGACCATTATTTTGAGTATTCCATAATGGTTGATATTTTTAGTGCCAGACTCATGATCCCTAAAATCTTAATGCCTGCATTCCAGATGCTTTTAATCTCTAAACTGCCAGGGTGTTACGGGGAACATAAGGTAAATGCCTTGAAGCAAAACAATAATGTGTTTTTAATGAAGAGGACTTTGTGTGTTGCTGAAATCGGAATCAAGAGGTTCCCTCTCTTGCACATCGCCTTTCATGCCACTCTTTGTAGGGGAACATATGGCTCTGACTGCAGTGAAATATGTAAAATAGGGAGAAGAAGAAAAAAGATCCTGCTCCATGCATGTGTCGTGTCTAACGTAAGGCCATGGTGCATAGAGGATGAAAGATTAAGTGCAGCCATGAAATAACCTTAGGGAATCAAGGCTCCTTCGTGGGTCTTAAACGCTGCAAATGGTTTCACATTTTCAAGTAATTAACACTCCCTTCACTTTTAATATTTACATTTCCTTATGAAGAAACAATCTCCCAATAATTCTTAATGAAAGCCTGAAATGGTGATATTTAGAAAGCATTAGCTTTCTGGAAATGAATTACCAGGGGGAAATAGTTTAGTCTTAAATTTTCCATATTTAATATGCTATCAAGAAGAAATAAAAAAATAGAAAATATCTTTTATGAAATACATATGGTTATTTGTCTTTGTGCATGTGACCTCATTATTAATTTTTGCTTGATGATGTGAATGTTCCCTTGTAGAAAATACTTTCCTCTAAGATAAGAAAATTTTCAAAACAGTTATGGTTATTTCTTTTTAAATACTTTTTGTTCAGCTATGCTATCTCTTATTTTCCAGCATGAAATGGTATTCAAAACAATTTGTTATAATCTTATGCATACATTATACACATGAAGTGGTCTGTAATTATTGTTATTATTTGCAGTGAGATTGGTTATGGTAGACTTGGTTGGCTCTCCTTGCCTCTATGCTAAGAGGTGGCAGCGAGAGAATCGTTTTCTCCAGATATTACCTCCTTTGAAGCTGTTTTGGCAGACATTCCAGGAAGTCTGATTGATGACGCTCCTGAAACGGCTTAGTAAGGGGGTGTGTCTCCTGAGCACTCTTAGCCTCAGGTTGACTACCAACCTGGAGGAGGGTACGTACTTGGACGTTTTGGTGCCAAGTTGGCAGGTGCTTCCTCCTTACCTTACCCTTACATGGGCCATGTGCAGGTTAGGACCCCTGTTTCATGGTACTCTGTGCTTTTATCTCACCACTGGGAGGCCAGCTTTTGGGAGGAAGCACTGAATTGGATCACTCATCTATATAACTGTATCTTTGGGCACATAAAAATTTCTCCCTGCAATAAAGACAGACATTTTTCCTATGGGTTAAATGGAAGAAAAGAGGTGGAGAAAGTGCTTTTAATTTCAAGGGTCAGAAGTTAGGAGAAAGCCCATAAATATCTCCCTCCGGAGCACTCTCTTTGTGCACCAGGCCATGAGTTTAGAGAAAGGGTTTCCTCTGAAGGTGCCCACTTCTCTGGTGACAGGATGCTTTAGTCTGGCTGTTGCCTCCCTCCACACCACAGGATTTTGCTAAGGAGCAAGGTATCAATTTAAGAGTGTATCTTAGGAAAACTTTAGAAATCAGATTAAATTAAAAAGATAATAAGGAACGTATAAAAACCCTATCAAAATGGAAGCCTTCCACTGTGGTTTACACATATCATGAAGCTGGTATTTGCAGTTGCGTTAATATAACTACAACAAAACTAACGTGTATTTATGTTCTGTACGGGAAAAAATCCCAAAGCTAGCCAAGTTTTATGATTCAGACAAGAATCCCCATTGTTTCAAGGAAGATGAGATATGTCCGATACATTTCCACACCAAGAGTGGTTACTGAGGACTATACTGACACAATTCCGTGCGGAAACCTTCCTGTAATGGTTGTTTACAGTGCACATATTGGGATTCTCAGGCAATTCGTGCATCTGCCCCCTGCATGTCTTTAGCTTAGACGCTGAAACAGACAGGCTTTGGTTTTCTAATCTCTTCTCACTGTTTCTCCCCAATAGCTATTTTTAATGCACCTAAATTTGGCATCCAAGTTTACTTGACCATCTGTGGTTCATGTGTTGATGTTGCCTGAGGGAATTTGGTTTACAGCTCACCAGAGAAGAAAGGGATAATGGACTGTGTTTCTACTCTTAGGCTTCTTCACAAGTGTAGTTAAAGCAGAATTTAATAATCTCATTGTTGTTCACTGTGGTGGCAGAATCTGTGCCCACTGTGAGGATTCTCTCATAGCATCCACCACCATTCTACCCCTTCCTTTCCCCAGCCCTGTATCTTTTAGTTTATCTTCCTTGGACCAGGATTATTATTCACAGTATTTTCACACTGTAAAATTCTCTGTGCCGGTGGGCTTTCCAGTCCATAATGAGCTGTATCATTTAGGACTGGAGTATCTTCCAGGATGTTTTTTGATGTATCTGAGTTCTTTTAACCTTTGCCCTCTGATTTCAGTTGCAGCTTTGGCTGTAAAACCCCATGGAAGAGACTCTGTGCTTAGCCTTTTCTTACTTGGATTGCCCTCTCCACCAATATCTCAAAGAGGAATAGACTGGGATATGTAGTTTCATGAAAAGAGCCATTTAAGGAGATTTTATAATTGATTATGGAATAAGAAGTCTTTCTAGTCTAAGGTTGCTGCATACAATATACCTTCCTAGCTTATTTCTTGTTTAACTACTGTTACTCTTAATAGTTTTCTTCTATATGCTGGAGTGTCTTGGTCTCTTTTTATAGCTATAGTATTAAAAGTTGTTTCCTGTCCTGCCTTTGCTTGGCAATCACCTCGATGCCTTATTGGCATAACCTGGGCGATATCTGCTTCCATTTAGAAAGAGTTGTTAGCTGAGCTTTTGCATGGCTGCTTTTTAGGCACAGAAATGTCATCAGCTTGTCTATTATTTTAAATTTTCTTACATGTATCTTTATCTCACAATTAGGACAGAATAGATGCTTAAAACATTGCTGTATTAGCTCCTTCAAATTATAATTCTTTCAGTGAAACCACTATTGGAGAGTAAATGATTAATTTATTAGGTAAAATGTAAGAGTCACTTTATATGTGCTGGGTAGAATCCTCTAGAATCAACGTGGAATTAATTCAGTCATCAAAATGCACAGGGAGAGAAGGTGGTGAAGCTCTGGAAGAGAGCTTGCCTGGTCTGCACAAAGCCAGAGTGAACCCCTATTACCACAAAAGCAAAGCAAACAAATGATTTCTAGCCTTAATCTATGTTCTAGTTCTACTTGTATTGACTCACAATAGTAATAAAAGATTTCTTTTAGCAGGAAGCGGTGGCGCCAAGGATAACTATCTAAAAAGCCATGTTTTCTCTGAATTCATGTGACTATCAAAGGAAGTATGTACTATTGTTGCAAGTCAAAGTGATACCTTCCCTTTCCAGACAAGAGAAACACTTCACAGACGGGGAGACAGAGATGAAGAAATAGGGGAGGGAGGAGAGAAGGAATGTGTGTGTGGACATTGAGTCTGTCTCAGTTTCTGCATATTGTAACCGAAGAATGCAAAAGACTGCTTACAAAAATAGAAAACATTTAGATGCAATGGGGAGAAATTAGGAAAGAAGGGATGAAACCCCATTCTTGTTAATTTTAACTAGAATATTCAATTTAAACCTGGTCAGCAGCAAAAGCAAAAATGAAATAATAAAGAAAAAAACAAAACAAAACAATATAGAATATTAATGTCACCCATCTTTATCTCTTATTTAAATATAGGGAGTTAAAAAATTAATATTTTTGCATAAGTTAAATATATAAACTTTTATACTTTATACATACACATATATGTAAGAAATGTGTTTTAATTCTAAGCATTTCCTTTTAAAACAGTATTAGGCCAGGCTTCATGGTGCATGTCTTCAGTCCCTCAGACTGAAGCAGAGCCAGGTGGCTCTCTGAATGATGGAGGACAACCTGATCTACATAGTGAGCCCTTGGTACAACCGATTCCATTTTACCATAGAGATAACAGAAACATCCCATGAATCCTGAAAAAGAGAATGGAGTAATATTAGAAACCATCATGACGATGGCTACGATTAAAATCTAAATAGAAATTTCTTCATTGTATGGACATAGGAACAGAATAGAGGATGACCCGGTGCCTCCTGAAGTGCTGGGATCCTGTTTGAGAGGGTCACGTTGAAAAGCTGTCAGTGAAGGAGTGCTGCACTACTTTTCAGTCATTGTGTTGAGCCTTCTCTTCTGATGTAGTTTGTAGGTATATTTCATTTATATTTTAAAAAATAAAGTTTGCTTGAAGTTCAGTGAGTAAAACAACCACACTGGTCAGCTCAACAGACCAGGTCGCAATAACACACACTTCTAATCCCAGTAGCTAAAATAGTCTGCCATAGAAACTGGACAGTACATGCCTTTAACCCCAGTGATGCACACTTTTAATCACAACCCTAGAAAGGATTATAAAACAGGAAGAGACAGCTCTCAGGCTCAATCTCAATCTGAGATTCCTAGAGGCAAGATTGCCCTTTTCGGACTGAGGTCGAGGTAAGAGCCAGTGACTGGCTGTTTTGCTTTGCTCACCTTCAGGTCAAACCCCAATTTCTCTCTGAGTTTTTATTAGTCGTGCTTCAGTAGTTAGTACATCTAGGCTGCTGCAATCTGTCCTACATTGCTGTGTTCACTCTATTAAATCCAGACACTGAGATTACAGGGAGGTCAAGCCTTGACTCAAGGAGGTCACTGCCCATCAGGTTACGCTAAACGTACCTTAAAGTTCAGATCTGAAAATGTTCAGCTAGTTACCTCACAGGTAGTGAACAATAAGGGACCCAAGTGTTTTAGTTTCTTTTCCATTGCTGTGGCAAAATAGTCCCACCAAAAATTTTAGGGGAGAAAGATTTGCTTTGGTTTGCATTTCCAGAGAGCTACAAGCCACCAGTCAGGGAAGACCTGACAGGTGGCAGGAGTAGGAAGCTGATTGGTCACATCGCATCTACTCTCAAGAATATTGGGCCAAGCTATAAATGCACAGAGCCCATGTCCAGTGACATACTTAATCCAGTATGTCTCCTAAAGGTTTCATAGTCTTCCCAAGGAGCACCACCAACTGACAACCAAGTGTTCAAATACTTGAGCTATGGGGGTTTCTTCTTATTCAAACCACAGGATAAACTTTGGCCGTGTATCTTTCTACACATAGTATCTGCATAAGTCTTTAGGAATTAAACAATGGCGTATGAGAATAAAATCACTGGCATAGTGCCATGAATCCATGTTTCAGCTGAAGAGAAAAATTGTTCCGAGACTGAGGAAGAAAAGACGCAGTGCTCTTTGGAGGAAGATTTATTACAGTGACCAGGAGAGAACGTTGAACAGATGTTTTCCTTCCTGACCAGGAAGCGGGAAGATTGATGGTTATAAAACAGCAGAACGACATGGGTATCAGGAAGAGGTGGGATAAAAAAAAAAGTACTGCAGAGATTGGAAAGGGGGTTTGATGAGGAATAGAAAGAATTTGGAGAGAATAAAGGAGACAGAGGCAAATTAGAGAACTCACTGGTATGTAACTGAGGAAACGTGACAGTGCAAACACTGTGACCTAAAGGGCGTATTGTCAGCTGCTCTGGGGTGTAGACATGCGCACAACACAATGAAAACAGTGAGGAGATGACAGGAAAAAACCCCAGCCCCCAAATCCCAGGCCCAACAATTAAAACATATCACCATGGTCTTAACTCTCTTCTGATTTGAGTGGTTGAAAAAGGCTGTTGCTGCCTCAGGAAAATTAATTTAGAAGGAGATTCCTGATTACGACTTATATTTATTAATATCTTTGCTACTCTCTTCCAAGTATTTGGAGAAAATAAAATAAAAACCACTATTGAAATCTTAATTTATAATTATATTTAATCTAATAAAATTTAATGAAATATTAGATACATATAATTTCTGAGTATTTTTACATTTAATATTAGATCAAAAAATATATTGGGCTTTTAAAAATATTGTTTTTTTTTTTTAAAAAAAATGGGTGTATGTGTGTATCCTTGTGAGAATGTTCATGTGTGTGCGGGTGCCCATGCTCTCTATTGGGAGTCTTGGAAACTGAACTGAGATCCTCTGCAAGACCAATATGTGCTCTTATCCACGGAGCCATCTTTTTAACCCCCAAATGAAGTGCTTAAAAAAACTGAGAAGAAATTTCCACAAGCTTTATGTTGCGTTTGTTGATGGCTAAGGATGTTTACAAATGTTTTTAGTTGCTTCTCAGCCATTTGTATTTTGTCTTTTGAGAACTTTATTTAGTTCTATGCCCCAATTTTAATTGGGTTTTTCTTGTTTAATTTTCTGAACACGTTGTTTATTCTAGATGATAACCCTCTGTCAGATGTGTAATTAGTAAGAAAATTTTCCCTTTCTGTAGGCTGCATCTTTACTTGAGTAATGGTGTCCATTGCTATACAGAAGCGTTTTAGTTTCATGAGGTCCCATTTATTAATTGTTCTTTTTAGCACCTGTACTATTCTCCTGTTCATAACTCTTTCCCCATGCCAGTGAGTTCAGTCATATTCCCTACTTTCTTCTATATCAGGTTCAGGTCTATTGTTGAGATCCTTGATCCACTTGATGTTAATTTTTGTGCAGGTGAGAGACGGGGAAGGAATTTTACTCTTCCACATGTAACTAACTATCCAATTTGACCAGCACCACTGTCAACAAAAGAAAACCTTTTGTACAATGTGTATTGTCATCTTCTTCATAAGTGTTTATATATGTGCATCCTCAGTTATTCCATTGATCAACGAGTCTATTTTAATGCCAGGATCATGTTGTTTTCATTACTGTAGTTCTATAATATGACTTGAAATCTGGGACGGTGATCTTTCAGGGAGATTTCATTTTTGTTGTTTTTACAATCCCATGTCTTTTGCATTTTCCAATGAAATTTACGATTTTTTTTTCAATTTTGTGAAGGGTTGAGTTAGAATTTTTGGGGGGATTGTATCGAATCTGCAGATTTTGTATTATTAATTCTGCCAATCATGAGCAAGGGAGGTCTTTCCATTTTTGGGAATCTTCTTCATTTTCTTTTTTTTCAGTGTCTTAAAGTTTCATCATACAAATATTTTCACTTTTTAGTTAGATTCATTCTAAGAACTTAGATCTTGAAACAATTATAAATTGTATTGTTTTCTTAATGTCCTTCCTGGTTTGTTTGTGATTTGTATATAGACTAATACTTATCTTTACATAATAAAATTCTATGCTACTATGTTACTGAATATATTTTTGGTGGTAGGAGTTTTCTATTGGACATCTTGCTAATGTATAGAATCATCATCTGCAAATAAAGATAATTTGATTTCTGCATTTACTGTTTGCTTTCCCTTGTTCTCTTCATTAGTCTTGTTTCTCCAGATCAGATGTCAAGTAGTGTATTGGACAGGAGGGAGGAGAGTGGACATGCTTGTTTTGCTGATTATTTTAGTGGAAATGCTTGCTTTTTCTTTGCACTGATGATGATGGTGTTTGTGGGCTTCCTTTCTGTTGAGGTTTATTCCCTTTTCCCTAATCTCATAAATAGATGATGCATTTTATTAAAGGTCTTTTTTTGCATGTAAGATTTTATTAACTTTTAAAAAATCATGTTTGTGTGCATGTACACACTACATGTATGGATTCAGAAGAATCTGCTTCCACCATGTAGGAACTGGACATCCACCTCAGGTTGTCAGGTGATAAGTGTCATTTACTACTTCCTGAGTATCTTGCCAGCCCCAAGATGTCACTAGCTTGGAAATAGTGTGAAGTTCCTTAGGAAGAGAGAATGCTCCTTTAGCTAGCTATTACAATGATAAATAATCAATATAGTTTTACTGTCTGGATTTTTTGTTTACTTATTTTTTTATCAAATATGTGTAGTTTCATATATAATTCACAATAATTTTTAAGAGCCAGAATATTGTCAGGAAGCCAGTGGGTTGGCATTCAGCGTAGAGTGACTACGTCAAAATATTTAACCTGAGAGTAGGTTGTGTATGTAGATTTATTATTTTTTACCAAAATGAAAGTAAGAATTTTATCTTTTATAAAGATTGTTTATATTAGTTTGATCTTAGGCTTTAATAACACCAGAAACGAAAACATTATAGACCTATAGAAAATTATTCTGTCCTTGTGTAGCTGGTGGCTGTGCATGGTAATTTTTGAATTTAAATTAGTTTACTATTTGTCTATATCAGTTTTCTGTAGCTTCTTCCACAGAATACCACACACTGGTGATTTAAGTGACAGAAACTTATTGTCTGGGCTCAAGGGGACAAATAGGTGGTATTAATGTCAGCTGGCCACTAATTAAAACCACCTGAGTAGGGATAGTCACTAAAGAAGTGTGCCCATTGCTTCCGTTGCTGTTGGAAGACCCACCCGATCTTCTGACAGCATCCTATGGAAAGGAGATTTCAGAGGGAGGTTCCTGGAACTTTTTCCTGGCTGCTGGCTTGGTCTTCCCCTTTTGAGTCTTTCTTATTTGTTGCCCTGCTTATTCCTTCCCTGAGAGTAGTTTTCTAAGCTTTCCATCAGGGAATGAACGTTGCAGCTCTCCCAGAACTTTCAGGGCTTCTGGTCCCAAATCAGGACTATTGAGGGAATCTGCCCAGCGCACTGAGTGACTGCCTGCTGTCCACCGTGAGACAGCTCTTCTGGGATTCTTAGAATGTTGAGGTACCCAGTGTGTTTGGAAGCTCAGGTGTGACTCTGCTGTTGCCACTATTTTAAAGCTTATTTAAGAAAAGAACCCCTGTCCTCCTTCTCCCTCCCACCCTTGACTCGGTTCTTCTGGAAAACCCTTACTAAATCAAAACAACTCAAAGAGTGAGCACACTATTTCTAGAACTGAGGGAGGAGTCCACTCCATCCATTCCGCTTTACTGAGTAGATGAACACTCATGGGTCTTCTCATGCTCTGCCAACTTTGTTTGCTCTTTAGATAGCTGTGCCTAACGTTCCTCTTCTTGTGAAATATTAAGGTCCAGGAAACCCTAATAATTCATTTTAACTTAGTTAACTCTACGAAGACCCCCATCTCTTAGTAAGACCTACTCCTGAGGTATCATTAGTTAAACAAATTAGGGCTACATTTCACATTTCAATAGTCCTGTGATGCTTGTCTTTTTTCTCAGTGATCATTTAGGGAGCTAGGCAAGATTATAAGAGACAGCTGAAAAGTGCTTGTGCTGAGCCTTTTAGAGAAATGCTGGTTACTTCTCTGGCCCTCAGTTTTCTTGTCTGAACAGTGAGATACATCTTTTATGGGGATCTCTTTGTGAGATCAATTAGCTTTAAGATAGACAACCCTATGTTGTATTACACTTACTTGAAATCGAAGTCCTGTGTCATGGCAGTTTTAAATGTTTCAGAAGGTGGTTTTTCTTGTCTCATTCTCTGAGACAGACAACGAATGCCTTGCGGAAGCACATCCTCAAGACTCTTAAATGAGCTTCATAAGTATTAACTGTTAAGTCAGAAAAGGCTTTTCTGAATGCGTTTTCTCACTCGTAATATTGTTGGTCGTTCTTTTGTGTTGTTACTTTTTGTGGCATCCTGGAATCTATATGAATTCAATCAAAAATTGCTCCAGGCTATTTTATTTTTCTTCAACAGTATAGTGAGGTTTTGGATCCACAGGTCCATACCCCCCCCTTTTTCGTTTTCTTTCTTTTTTAATGAGATCACATACCATACTAAAGTGTAATTTGCATATTACATGTTTTGCTGGCTCCTTTCAACCTGAGCTCCCAGGAAACTTGAGGCTTAATGCCCTGAGGCAGCTGTAATGTCTGATGAATTAGCTTCCATCCTGTGCATCTAGAATGGTTCTAGCATCGTGTCAGCCTTGGGAGAATTAAAAAGTAACACTCAAATCAAACAGGGCAGTAACTATCTCATAGAACTCTGTTTGAGAAAGGTAGAACAAATTTTATTGGATTTATTGACAAGGGACTGATATTTCTCTCAAAAACCCTGTTGTGTCATTGATTTGAATGCGCTTTGTTTTCTCACTGATGTTGAGGCAGAGAGGAGGCAGTGGCTGTTTGGTTTCACACAGATGGACTTTGCAGCATGACAATGTCAGCAACTGTGTCTAGAGCCTTCCAGAAACGGATAATGACAAGGTGAGGAGAGCTCCCTTCAGCCTAGGCAGCAGTCTACTCCTGGAGGATGACAACTCCAAATTACATGGGAGGTGCCAGGTGGTCTTCAAAGACACCGATCCTAGAAAACTCACAAGTGTGGAATGCTGTATGTGGTAAATGGATTACAGTTTCATCACAATTGTGGATGTAACTTGAATGTATTTATATTGTGATTTATTATTTTCACTAGCATTCGTGAATTGTTTTTTTTTTTTCTGTTGGTGTGTGAGTTTTAGGTAAGAGTTTAGGTAAGAGATGCAAGTTTCTTTGTGAGCTGAAGGAATCAGGAGTTCCTAACTTCAGTTCTATCCCCAATTCTTCCTGTTGATGGTTTGAGATTTGCTTCCAAGTATGATAAAACTATTGCATCTATATGGCAAACTTACTAGTTTCTGCAAATGTTTTGCATGTTTTGATTTCTGATTTTTGTCCTTATACTTGAAATGCCTTCTGTGTTCTCAAATCAAGGTTCTACATATTTGTCAACATCTTCGTCAAATGTTTTTAGTTTATTAAGAACGTTCCTGTCCTTTTAAATTGTATTTTCTACCTCCACATATACCATTTTTATTATTCCAACCATGTTTACTGTTGTGACTTGATAATATTATATTCCCAAATAGGAAAATTCATCAGTAGTATTTCCTAGGCTTAATCATTTTTGTTTCTGATATATTAACCTTAAAATATGAGGTCTACAGAGTTGACCTTCAGTGAGTACATGTATATATTCTTTAGAACTACATATAACTCAGCAGTTTAGCATTAAACAAGCTTCTTAAAACTCTTGTTTCTTATCTAAAATTTGTACTAGGTTTGTTCATTTAGAAATATTGTGTGCTGGTAGGCATGTGCCTTCGTGCACATCTGAAAATCAGAGGACAAGTTTTAGAAGTGTGTGCGTGTGTGTGTGTGTGTGCATGTGTACTTGCACACGTGTGTGCATGAGAGAGAATTCTAAATGCTATTATTTCCTCCTCCACAACATTCAACATATTTATTATTAGTTTGCATATGTTAACATATAGTTTACTTCTTCTTAGTTTTCATATATTAATTTCATATTGTGTCTCTTTGCTGATTGTATATCAGTTCTGAGTATTTTCTTGTGGATGCTCTTGGGTTTCTTTCCTATAGCAGTCTGTTTCAATGCCTTTGATTTCCTGTTTTCTTATTGCTTCACTATTATTAACTGCAGTATCGTGTATAAGAATGCTGAGTGTATGTGTCTTTATTTCTGATTTTATTGAAAATGTTTTATTACCTCCTTTTTACTTTAATGTTGACTCTAGGTTTGTTGTCTATTGCCTTTGCTCTTATTTTGTTCAGATTTTTTTTTTTAGTTCCAGGTATCTTTAGGACTTTTGTCATGAAGGGATATGGGGTATTGTTGAAAGCTTATTTTGAATCCATTGATTATGTGATTTTTTCCCTTGAGTCCATTTATGTAATTTTGTTTTTAAGATTTTTGAATTCTACTCTAATTTCTTAGATACTTTTTAGATTTCTAATAGTATAATATTGACTTATTATTAGTAATTAAATTCTCTAAAATTATTTAGGAGTTAATTAGATAGATAGATATTGATAAGCAGAACATAGCGGACAAGGAGGACTACTGAGACCTCAAGAACAATGGCAACGGGTTTTTGATTCTACTGGACCTATTGGTTTCGTGGGAGCCTAGGCAGTTTCGTGGATGCTCACCTTACTAGACCTGGATGGAGGTGGGTGGTCCTTGGACTTCCCACAGGGCAGAGAACCCTGATTGCTTTTTGGGCTGACGAGGGAGGGGGACTTGATTGGGGGAGGGGAAGGGAAAGGGGAGGCGGCGGTGGGGAAGAGACAGAAATCTTTAATAAATAAATAAATTAATTAATTAAAAAAAAAAACTACGAATTTGCCAGGCAGTGGTGGCACATGTTTCAAATTTTGATTGATAGAGTAGTTTGGTGTATGGATGTGCCCCTGTTTGTTCAATCTAGTATTGATAGACATTTTAATGTTTTCTGGTTTGTATCATTAAGAAATAATGGCATCTATTACTTTTGGTTATAAACTTAATATCTTAGTTATGATTTTCTATTGCTGTGAAGAGATACCATGACCATGGCAACTCTTTTAATGTAAATCATTTATTGTGGTGGCTCACTTAGAGTTTTAGAGATTGAGTCCATTATCATCATGACAGAAAGCATGGCAGCATGCGGCTAGGCATGGTGCTGGAACTGAGAGTCCTACATCTTGCTGGCAGCAGGAAGCCGACTGAGTCACTGTGTGGCATTCTGAGCAGAGGAAGCCTCAAAGCCTGCCTCCACAGTGACAGACCTTCTCCAACAGCCATATCCACTCCCACATAGCTACACCTCCTTATAGTACCACTCCCTGTGAGATTATGGGGACCAATAACATTTAAATGATCACACTTAACAATGAAATTATTAGTATAGTAGTATTAGCTTTACTTGCTAACACAGAAGCTCTTCTTCAAGGCTTTGCTGATTTATACTTCTAGCAGCAGGACATAGGTTTATGTGTTTTCTACACCTAGTTAACAGTCAGTACTGTTTGAATTCTGGTTTTAATTATCCTTTTGGTTGTGTGGTGACTGTTTTCATTGCTATACTTTGTGTTTCCCCAGAGACTAATAGTCATGCTCTCAGTGGCCATTAAGATAATGTCTGTTATGAAAGGCTTATTCTTTTGTCTCTACTGCCTACCCCTAAGAGAAACATGGGCCTTCTCTGTCCAGGACAGCAACCGACATGTGGTGGGCATATGTCTTGAAAATATTTCTACTCTGTGAATGCCCTTTTTAAAATGATACCTTTGATGAACAGATATTTTTAACTTTTTTGAATTGTAATTTATCAGTTGTTATTATCACTTTGCTTTTTATTCACAAACATTGGCTAGCTTAAGGAGAAATGTATTCTGTATTATTTTCCATAAGATATGATTTATCCTTTGTATTTCTGTGTCTTACCCACAGATATGTGGTACAAATTAAGGGACCAACATTTATTTTCATTTGTACAGATGCCCATTTCTTCAAGTACCACTGATTCCAAAATTACTCTTTCACTTTACCGAAGGATGCAGTTGAGTATACATCACTGCCTGATCCATTCGGCCCTATTCCCCGACTTTGTATTATATTGTGCTTCTCCTTAAACCAATACTTCCTCATAATGAATCTTTCAAACTACGGGCATATTACAATCATTCCTTTATGTCATTTTTGGTTTGTTACTAACACCATAAGTTATGTTTGTGAATCTTGTTAATTTTTATTTCATCCATTTATTGATCAGTTATATTTTCTGACACTGCTTTAAGTATTTTTTTGAATTGTGTGCTTGTAGGTATTTTTTGACATTGACTTTGTGTTCATCGTCTTTTTAAACTTGTTGATTAATTTCAGCTGTGATTGTGTGTCCTCATTTTTTAATGTGTCTTCATCACTAGTTGACTTGATTTGATCTGGTCCAAGCAGACATATCTAACATGCTGTTCGATGATATGGCCTTTGGAACTCCTGCTGTTGAAATGTCATTCTTTTAAAAATTTTGAGTCAAAATAACCCTACTTTTAGATTAGTAACACAACCTGAATGGTGGGAATTTTTTTCCCTGGTCAGAAGCCTCTTGAGGAAAAATAGCATTTAAAGTTATGCTAAGCATTTCCTGTCAGTGCCTTGTGGTGAGATCAATTGAGAGCTCGGATACATCCATTGCTTCAGCTAGACCGCCAGGAGAGAGCAGCATAAATGTGCTTTTACTCGGTGGCTAAAGATATGTGAGGACAGTTTCACTGTGTCTGAGGGATGAGACAGAAAATAGTCAGAGCTAAAAGAAATAGCAGAGAGGTCTCAGTGAGTTCCAAGTTACTGGCTTAAACATCTTAAAGCTAGCAGCAATAATTTTATTAGCTGACTGCTATCAGAAGGCCCAATGAATTAATTAACCTGGACCTATCAGGAGCTGTTTGCCTTAGCTGACAAAATAGACCAAAGAAAACACACTGATTTATCTTTGTTTTATTGTAGATAAAGTAAAAAAGAACAAAACAAAATAAATACTTGCTGCTCTTAGCATTTGCCATGTAACATTCTAAATCTTAGTAAACACACTATCTGTGTGTTTGCCTTCCTAACTCAATGAATTTGTTCTGCTAGCCTGTACTGCAGTGGTTGATCATCTTGACTGGATATCTTCTGGAGACACTGACTGCTTTGAGATACTGTTGGGCGACTGATCTTTCTCTCTCAATGTCTCTTCCTTTACACGTTACCTGGGACTGTCTGCATGGGAGTAGTGGTTGGATTCCCTCAGAAAAGCACCTGAAAAGTCTTTTTGGGAGTTTTTGAGCATGGGACTTAGTTCCCTAAGTCACAGTGTTACTTCAGTTTCTTTATCCTCGCAAAGGCTTGTGACAAGACCGTCCCAGGGACAGAGGATCTCATTTGGAAAGCACACTAGCAATTGTGACAAGACCATCTCAGGGACAGAGGACCTCATTTGGTCCTCTAGCACTCTAGTGATTGACTCAGAGCTGCACCTCCTTTCTAAATCTTAAAAAAGTTTTTTTTTTTTTTTAAGTATTGGAAAAGTCTAGTTTTCTAATTTTCTGAATTCCAGTTTATTATTGGATATAGGCATCAATGGTGTCATTATAAGGTTTCAAAATATAAAAAAAGAAAATAAAATGATTCTTTGATCTATAAAACTGTAGAAACCCAAAACCATTTTAAGTGTAGAAAGCCTTTCCGGAATCAGAGATATAAAAGTTTGACCACAGAGGCCTGATCTGCCCACTGCTTCTTTGTACATGAAAGCTTGTTTCTTTCCATTGGCGTTTTTCAGTACACAAATGAGAACTAACATCAGGAACTTTGCTTTTCAAGTAAAAATTCTACAGTGTGTTAAACTTCTCCATGGGAGGTTACAGGGAGTGAAAAAATAAATAAATGTGTGGCCGTGGGAGAAACAGACAAGGCTGATCCACCCCTTGCAAAGAAGCACATGATTTTTGATATTCTGAGGGGGATTGGGGAAGAGGAGGCAGCAGTGAATCTGGGAGAAGGTTCCATGGCTTAATAGACTCTACCGTAGACCGCGTGACTGTGTCTGAGTATGTGACTTAGAAGCTGAGCAGCCCTTGGCAGGCCAGTGCCTCCATACCTGGCCACTGGGATGACCACCTAAATAATCTAAATGTAAAACAGAGTTTCTCCTGCACACCAAAAAGCTTTATAGTGTCTTTGTAGGCATTTTGAATGAAATCCAGTCTCTCCACTGTGGCCATCACTCCCTTTATGATCTGGGCTCACTTTGCTTTCCCAGCCTGCTAGGCCATTCTCTACCAAGGGCATCCAACTCTACTACATGACCTTGTGTCTGTCTCTGAGCCACTGTCTGGGCAGTATGTCTTTCAGCCAGCAATATCCACCAGTTTTTCTTTCATGTTCAGGTTTATCTGACATTTCTTCAGGGCCCTTTCTGGGTAAATCACCTGTCTAAGCTTCCATTCACAGCTCATATTCTCTCTATTTAATTTTCTTTACATTGATTACCAGATTCATCTCTTTTCCTTTTATTTTGTCTTGTCTTACCTTTGGGGGTTGAATGTGGGTCCCTACCATGCTAAGAAAGCTGCTACCACACGCTCCACTCCTTTTTATATTGCTTGTTTGCTCCTGTCTGTGCACAGTACCGTGCGCCAGCATCAGAGACCTCACTGTCCTGGGAACTGGTGCATGACTCGATTCCTGCCTTGTATTCAAAATTTTTTCAACAAAAGAACAAAAATACCCATTTTTAAAACAAAACCCGGTTTGTGTGTAGTTTAGTGTTGATGACATGCGGATAAGAAAAGGACTTTGTTTGAAATTGCAGACACTACAAATGTCTTTTTATCCTGTGCATTACCTCATTTTAACATTGGCTACTGCATAGACACAGAGCCTTTTAGTTGACATGTTAAGCATTTGAATCCAGAAAGGGAATGGTAGACAGAGCAGTGCAAATGTTCAGTTTTGTTCATGATCAACTGTCTGTCTGTCTGTCTATCTATCTATCTATCTATCTATCTATCTATCTATCTATCTATCTATCTAAATCCAAGCTGTATGGTGTCTATGGCAGCAGGTTCCTCCTACTTATTTTGTGGCTTATAACAATATATAGAGACTTTATATTTCTAATTTTAAGGTCACATGTAAAAATTTCTAATTGTTATTATATTAAAAATAAGGTGTCACTTATAATTTCATATCTATTTTTAATTTAACACATCAATCCCAGTTCTCTTTTCTTCCCCTCATACAAGTCCCCCCACCTTCCACTTATTCCCCCATCTGCTCCTCAGAGAGGGAATGGCCTTCCGTGGGGAGTTAACAATGTCTGTCCCATTATTGAATTGAGTCCCTTACCAAAACCCTCCCTCCTGTGTCTAGATTGAGGAAGGTATCTCTCCATAGGAAGTGTACTCCTAAAAGCCAGTTCGTGTGCTAGGGATATATTCTGAACCCACTGCCAATGGCCTCATAAAATGCCCAATCCACCCACTGTCCTCTGAAATCAGGGGGTCTAGTTCAGTCCTATGCAGCTGTCAGTCTGGAGTTGGTGAGCTCTCTCTAGCTCAGGTCAGATTTTTCTGTGGGTTTTCACATCATGTTCTTGGTGAGAAACCTGGTACTAGGGAAATTTCTAAGAATACACAAGGATGACCCCAGATAAAACTCTAAACAGTAGTGGAGAAGGAGACTGAACCAGCCTTCCCCTGTAATCAGATGAAGGACTACCGTAATTGTCATCATAGAACCTTCATGAAGTAACTGATGGAGGCAGATGCAGAGATCCACAACTAACCACTAGGCCAAGCTCCCAAAGTCCAGTTGCAGAGAAAGAGGAGCAATGATATTTCATATCTATTTTAAACATACTGTGTTTGTAAGTGCATTATAGGTATCATTATTGTTCTATGGAATGTGTGCACTAAAGTCACACGTTTTAAAATGCCCAAATCCACTGTAAAGGGTAATCCTGACTATAGGACACTCGTAGCTGGAATAAGTGCCTTTTCAGGATTTCAGAGAGCTAATATGATTGTCCTTTGCGCTAATATTCATGACTGGGAAATATTAGAGAAAATATGATCGAAAATGAGTCTGCAGTATAAATATTATTCAGACCACAAAAGGAAGGAATGTTGCACAGAATGTGGCACTTAAATTTGGGGTTTGATCACCCAATAAATGATAAGTAGGCATTCCATTCCCACAGCTGTGAGTAGCACCCCTTCTACCACGCTCCCCACATTTGCTTATGTTTCCTCTCTGCCTTCTCAGCCTGCTGCCCAGTGGGGTCGGAACCTTGAATCCCATCATGGAGTTTGATTGAAGTTTCATTGACAGTTCTTTTTCTTTTAGTTATGTGGCTATTCATTTTACAGCTGGCATCTCGAAAGTTTGGTACTGAGAAAGTTACTGCATCTCCTTCATTAGCATGCTTCTAATGACTGCTTTTTTGATATCTGTACTGTGTACTTCATTGAAAGATTTTATTGAAGCATAATAAAAGTAACACTATTTTACAAAGCCTTGTTTTTGTGGCGGTCTTGATACACTTTTTCAAAGAGAGTTTTCGGGAAAATATTTTTATCATTGCTTGTCTGACACATCTTTCTGTGGGAAATGCATAGTGCTTTTATTGCTGTGGGAAATTTTAGTGCTTTATTATCAAATCACTTTATAATGCCAACTGCTTTTGAGAAACAGCCATTGTGTGTTCACTTTTTCTTTCAATGTGGCCATATTGCCCGTAGCAGCTTTTCACTAAAGTGCATTTGATCTGGCATCTTTCCTCCTGGGTATGCGACCCATGTATTTGTGTGAAATTTGCCTCTTGACCCACCCATCTTCCTCGTTGGCCAGATTGTATCCCTGCTAAACTCTAAATGTAAAACAATATATAAAAAGTACTTGATGGTAATATGTAAAATGGGTGTCCTTGAGGTATATTTGCATTTTATGTCTTTGGCTATTTTATCTATTTCTGCTTAATTGTTTCTCCTAAGCACGTGTTCTAAGTCTAAGGTATGCATGTTTGTAATGATGGGCCGTTCTTTAACCAGAAAACTCTGATCTATTGGAGTGTCTTTGCTTCTGGAGTGACTTTTTACTGGCAAAGTCTTAGTAGATCTAGGCCCAGGACTTGTGTGCAGATCTATTCAGTAGCTCTTTCTATCTTTCCTTTAAGGTTGCTTTCATCCCCTTCTGTGCAACTTCCAGAAGCATGCTTTCTTCTGTTCAGAATTAGTGCAACCCCATCTCAGCCTCTATTATGAGAGAGGATAGAAGCAGATGCTTTGCTAGTAAGAAAGCATGTGCTCATAGGTCCTATGAGGTTCCCTTACATCCTTCTTGATTATTTATTGCCTGTTAGGGAGGTTGCTAATGAAGATGATGTATTTTTTTTTTCTTATTTTTACCTCTCTGTGGTGTCACTGAAATGAAGAAGTAATAAAGAGCAAAATGAACATGGTGTAATAATGAGATAAATGTTCAGGCAAGGGGAGGGCAGCAGCTTTGAGTTTCTGATTAAGAGTTTTCCTCCACATCTTTACTTGCTTCTGTTTTTCTTAGTGGTCATTTATTTGGGATTGACTAGGGATCCCTCTACTACCTACATTCTCAGATTCCATAGTGATCAAACATGCATCAAAAAATCACTGGGGCTCCCACAAAACCAATAGGTGCAGTAGGATCAAAAACCCATTGCCATTGTTCTTGAGGTCTCAGTAGTCCTCATTGTCCACTATGTTCAGCTAGACCGGTTTTAACCCAGGCTTTTCCAGACCCTGGCCAGCTGGCCTTGGTGAGTTCCCGATAGAACATACCCATTGTCTCAGTGTGTGGGTGCACCCCTTGCGGTCCTGAGTTCCTTGCCCGTGCTCTCTCTCCTTCTGCTCCTGATTTGTACCTTGAGATTTCAGTCCGGTGCTCCAATGTGGGTCTCTGTCTTTGGATGCTCACCTTACTAGACCTGGATGGAGGTGGGTGGTCCTTGGTCTTCCCTAAGGGCAGGGAACCCTGATTGCTCTTTGGGCTGACGAGGGAGGGAGACTTAATTGGGGGAAGGGGAGGGAAAGGGGAGGTGGCGGTGGGGAAGAGACAGAAATCTTTAATAAATAAATAAATAAATAAAAAAAAAAAGAAACAACAACAACAACAAAAAAGANNNNTGGCGGCGGGGAAGAGACAGAAATCTTTAATAAATAAATAAATAAATAAATAAATAAATAAATAAATAAATAAATAAATAAATCACTGGGGGACCAGACATATGAGATTCCATTTTCCCAGCCTGCCCTGATTGCCGTTTTATATGTAGTCCTTAAAAAAAAATCTCTCATTGCAACTGAGTCCTTTCTGCCTGAGAGCTGCATCGCTACACGAGGGTGAGGAGGCCGCTCTTCAAGGACACACATCAGTGCCATGTGTGCTGAATTCCACTGATCTGCTATTTTTTTTTAATGACAGCATTCATGAACCCAGTCCTGCAGGCTGCATTTCCCATGCATCAACTCAATTTTCATTTTTCTTGAGGACAATAAGGGAAATTTTGGTGCAATCCATAATCCTGTGGATAGAACTTCTAAATATGTTTTAATTCACTGTTAAAACCATACTGAAAACATTTTAAATTTGTGGTTTTATAACTGTTCTACAAACAAGTCTTGAAATTCCCATTTCTACCATTCATTTTTCACAAGTTTTCTTAGTGTTTCCTAGCTTTGTTGATAATTTTGCCTGGGTTGTTCTTTGCTGTAGGATTTTCCTATGTATATATGTATATGTATAACATACACACACACACACACACACATATATATATATATTACCTTTTACACACCATTCATAGCCCTTCATTTATGTTGTCACTGCAGAGAATCCTGCCAGATATTCCCAGGAAAGAAGGCAACACCACTCTCATTTGAAAAGCGTTGTCCAGAGGTTTGATACAAATTCTAGCTGTAGATACAACAAACAGAAGTAGGATAAATTAGTTTCCTTTTAGTGCTAATAATAAAGTGTTTCAAATGATTGCATGGGACAAGGTGGATGGATCAGTTGACCAAGTACCTCAATTTAATTCCCAGTGGTGTCTGGTTATAACTCTATCCCTGTAGAGGCATAGAGAGACTGATTCTTGGGACTTGCTGGCTGGCCTGCATAGCCCTTTTGGTGAGTTACAGGTTAATGAACATCCTGGTTTTGAGAAGACAAGCTGGATGACTCTTGAGGAATGATTCTGAAGAAAATGACACCTGTGGTTGACCAATGGGCTGTACATGCACACATACATGGGCATGTAATCCCAGCATACATGGGCGTTAGTGCCCAACACACATTTGTACATTCACATGAACACACACAAATAAAATGATTGAAGAGGCATGGATATTTTGGTTTATGCCTATAAACTCACAACTTCACAACTTAGGCAGCATAATTTTCAAATGTTTGGGGACAGTATAGCTTACAGAGTGGCTTCTAAGCTATTCTGGAGGAGAATAAAACCCTGTTTCAGACCACACACACACACACACACACACACACACACACACACACATACAGGGTTGGGAAGAAAGAGAGAGAGAGAGAGAGAGATTGACTAAAAGACCTGTTATTTTATTTAAAATTAATATTAAGGAAAATAAGACCAGTGCTAAAGCACTCAGTTTTATGGGTTGAGTAAATACACTGCAAGATAAATTTTTTAATAGTTGCTTTTATAGTAAATTGTATATTAGCAAATTTTAGTCCAAGTTTTAATTGATAGAAATTTAAAAATTACTCATAGTACATTCTTAAAGTTATGTCGATGCAAAGAAAAGTTGCAAGCATTCAAAAGAAACCTTTTGCATTTTATGATTATGAAAAAGCTCATTATAATGATTTACAAATCATGGGTTTTCATTGATTAGATATGCAGAAACATCTTTCATTGATTAGATATGCACAAAGACATTAAGACAATGAATGCTCTGTGTGCTTTTGTTGGGTGGGAAGCGGCTGACTTGCATTTCTGTGTCTTGTGAGAAAGATGAGTCTCTTACTTCCATACAGATTATTTCAAAGCTGGAAACAAAGAGCAGACTCCCCACATCCTGTTTAGTAGACTTATATTTGAGCACCTGCACTGTCCGTTTCTCCTAGATTGCTGAACATTAGGTAGGTGTTGTGCACAGTACTCACTGAAGAAAATGGCCAATCTCTAATGAACCCATCCTCATGTGCGGTTGTAGGGGAAAGACATCTAGGAGGGGAGGACTTGTTTCTTCATGTGTTGGTCACTGCTCTCATGACACAGAAGACAATGGGCTAATGTTAGCAATGCCCTTCCTGAATGGAGGTAATATTTTTGTGTGCACACTCTGGGAACTTAGATGATATAAAGCTTAGATTGATAACTGTTAACTTTCCTCTCTATATATTAGATTTAAATATAAAAATCTTTTAAATGTAAGTGATTTGGGGCTTTAATTTACTCCTTAGTACTGTCAGAATCCTTTTGAATTTCTTTCTGCAAATAACAATTGCTTATCCACCCGGAATACAATATTAATATAGAGTATCTGCCCAAAATAAAATGATTGAAGCTCATAAATGCATCTCAATTTTTCTAATTGTTATGAACTCATATTTAAAATGATTTTTAAATACCTTGAATTTTCCATTTGTTGTATGGTTATGGAAAAGAATGCAGTTTAAAATTGACTTTAAGGTTTTTTTTCTCCTAAAAAGATTTACTTGAATCAACCATGTCTGAGTATTTTATTTAGAGTCATTTATTTATTTTTTGCCTTTTTATTTAATTTTTATTGCTTTTTGACATTTAAGAATAGCTAGTATGGAGGCTTCTGGAATAATGTATTTAAGAATATGTTTTCTGTGTTCCTTGTAGACATTATTTGTGTACAGCTATTACATAAAATCAATTCAGCACAAAAATTATTTCATGCGATAGATGGATATCTTTTTGGCCAGAAGGTTCCATTCCAGTTATTATCCAACAGTAGGGTTTTCAGCAGTGAAAAATACTGTAAAGTAGGAAGTTTAACTGTAGAAGGAGGCTTTTCTGTCCCTCCTGGCCCAGCAGATGCTTTTATATTATTCACTCAGAGGCTTATATTACTTATAAATATTTGGCCAATGGCTCAGGCTTATTACTAGCTAGTTCTTACATTTAAATTAAACCAAATTTCTTATCTATGATTTGCTATGTGGTTTGTGGCTTGTTATCTTATTTTTTACATGTCTTGCTTTCTTGGTGACTGGATGGCATCTCCCAGATTCTGCCCTTCTCTTGTATCTCTGCTTGAATTTCCTACCTTGCTATATCCTGCTTTGCCATAGGCCAAGTTAGCTTTATTTATCAACCAGTGAGAGCCACACATATTTCCAGTGTACAGAAAGACATCCCATAGCATCTGAAAATATGTATTTGTGGGATATTGAGCTGCATTTTGATACACTGGTAGTGTTTAATCAACTTAGAAGAGTTAGCATTTCTAACTACTTAGTGTCTTGCATTTCCTTATGCAGGCAAGAGTTCACTGGTCCTTCTGTCTGGGTTGACATGAACAATAAATTGTACTATTCTGTAGAACTAGGGCTTATTCTGCCTCTGTAACTCTTTTTTGTGCTTATGTAATCAGCCTTTCTCTATCCCGATCAAGTGGCAGTTGTATTTCTGTTCTTGGCTTATTGCATTTAACATGATAACCTTGGCCTCATCCATGTTGCCATGGATGAGAAAATAAGGGGATTTTATTATTTTTATAATAAAATTTCATTTTAAATAATGTTCAGATATGCTTATATACTATATTTTACAAAAATCTATCCATCAGTGGGCATTTCTAACTGATTGTTTATATTGGTTTTCTACACTTCTGCAATAAATGTGGGTGTGCAGATATCTTTTATATACTGCTGCCTTTCCTTGAAATATACACTTACAGTCTATAAACTGGATCATGTGTTAGTTCTATCAGCCTATCTTTTGATTTTTTTTAATTTAATAAAATGTGGGGTTTATTCACAGGCATATTTTTGATTCCCTATTTCTGACTACCATAGTTACTCTGTCCTAGCATAATATTTCAGACATATTTAAAACCAAACAAAACATGGATTTTTATTGTTAACATCCCAGGAGGTAGATTAAAGGACATGTTCTCTGCAGTGGGACCTGAGCAAAATTTTTGAAACACAGGCAGATACATTTTAAATTTGCATTATTTATAATGCAGCTAGATGGCAACTGTTACAGAAATAAAGCAAGATGGACAATTTCACCAAGTGTTTAAATAAGATTTTAAAGATACTTCCTCCATTGTGCAGGATCTTATGTAGTCTCCTCAGCAGCCATCAAGAAGCAGTTCTTCACATAGGTGATGCACTTGGCCTCCACTCTGGGAAGTGACCTGCCTTTTTCATTACTCACTTCATTTTTCCTTTAATGTCTTCTATAGAACAGGACCTCTTTGTGTTTTAAAAGATTTTCCTTACCCTTTGAAAGAATCTTGAAAAACCAGCCTATAGTTCACAACCCAGAGAACTTATACAATGAAGAGGACTCTAAGAGTGAAATACATGGATCTACCTAGGAAGGAGGAAAAGACAAGATTTCCTGAGTAAATTGGGAGTATAGGTGCCACAAGAGAGGAGAAAAGGGGAGAGGGAAAGGATGTAGGTGAGTGGAGGAAGATGTATAGCACATTTAAAACAAAAAAAAGTGATAAAGATAAAAAAAAAGGGAAAAAAAAGAATCTTGAGATTTTGATCTTGGTGAGGGTGACTTGGATTCCTTTTCATTTTGCTTTCATTTTTGTGTAGTTTTATCTGGAATATCTTCTATAAATATAGTCACTGGAGCTTTCTCATAGGCTTCTGACTCATCAGAATCATCATCTTCTTTCTCACTCATTATCATCATCTTCATATTGTCATTATCATCATTATCATCATCGGTGAGTTTTGCTTATTTCTATGAACTCCTGTTCCCACTTTCAGGGCAGATGACTTTCCAGGTATAGTTAAGAGTTTTCTGCATTCTTCTTTTTGATCTTTTAATAGCTTATTTTTTCTATAACTTCTAGGTGCTATCCAGTAAAATGCATAATCCTTAAACCATGTTTCAACCTTATGACCAGAGGTGATGTTTCAAATCCCTAGGGGAAATCGTTGGCTGTGCAGACATTTTCAAGGTTGTCCATAGTTTGTAGCCTCTATCTCAGTGACATCCAGTTCATCTTTTGCTTAATTGATCATTTTAATGATAATGGGTGTAATAGTTGCTCTTTTTCATCATGTTGTCCACCTTAAAGTAATCCTCTCTGCTTTGATTTTATCCTATAACATAAAAGATAGTTCTGAGACCTTGTTCATGAACACAGAGTCTTCTGTAGGATGTTTGCATGCATTTTAGTAAGAGCGAAGCCAGATTGAGTTTCCTGTTGACTCATGATACTTGTTAAACTTTTGTTAGTGTTGTGATGTCTTTGGAAAAATATCTCTTCAGAGCATTTCTCATTTGCATTAGCCAGGGGTTCTCTCAAGGAATAGATTTGATACAATGAGGAATTAATTGTATGTGTGTGTGAGTTTTATTAGAGTGATTTATAAGCTGTCATCTCATCAGTACAACAATGACTGTCTCTCTCCCACTAGAGAGGACAGTTGCAACACCAGTAATTGTTCAATCCATGAAACTGGATGTCTCTGTTGGCCCAATATGATGCTGGAAACTGGAAGATTCATAGAAAGCTGTTTGTCTTAAGTCTGCATTGAAATCCCGAAGGAGTAGGTTCTAATGCCAGTAAAAGAATCCTCGGCATCAGAATAGATGAGCTTTCCAGTGAGAAGTGAAGGCGAGCAGGCCAAACCACCCGTGTCTTATGCAGGCTGTCACCAGAAGATGTGACCCAGATTTAGGGTGGGTGTCCACTCCTCAAATGACCCAATCAAGAAAATTCCTTATCCACCTCCTTAGGTTTTAGTTGATTCCAGATGTAGTCAAGTTGATAATCAAGATTAGTTATAACACCAGTTTTTCCATTTATTGAAAAGCTTTTTTTCCTCTCCCATTCTATATCCTGACTATAGTTTCCACTCCCTCCATCCTCCCAGTCCCTTCCCACAGCCTTTCACATTGGAATCTAATCCAATTCTATCTCTCCTTTGAAAGCAGGCTTCTAAAGTATAATAATAAAACATAATAATATAGAATAAGAACTAATACATTGAAATAGGGGGGGGGAGAAAACACAGATGGAAAAGAGTCCAATAAAAGACACATGAAACAGAGACCCATTTTTTCATACACCCAGGAATCCTATAAAAATGCTAAACTGGAAGCCATAATATATATGCAAAGGACCTGTCAGATAAAAAGAGAGAATATATATATATATACATATATATATGGAATTAAAAAAATTCTGACATGACATAATGAGACAAGAAGCCTCTGATGATGCTGTTGAGTTCATTTGCTATTGCTCAATTGGAGATTGCATCTGGATTAAGGGTGGGGCATGTGTCTGCTTTTCCTTTTAACCCTAGCTTGCCAGCAGTGCAGACCCGTGCAGACCCTGCGCGTGCTGCCTCAGTCTCTGTCAGCTCATATGCGTGTTGAACCTATTGATTTAGATATAAGGTCTTGTTTCCATGATGTTTGCCTTCATCCTTTCTGACTCTTATACTCATCTGCTGCTTCTTCCACGGGGTTCTCTGAACCCTAAGGGGTAGAATTTGGTGGAGATGTTCTGTTTAGGGTTAAGTGTTCCAAGGTTTTTCATTGTATGCACAATGTCTGTCTGTGGATCTCTGTATTTGCTCCCATCTGCTGCAGGAAGAAGCTTCTCTGATGATGGCTGAGTAAGACACTCATCTATGAGTATAGTAGAATATCGATTAAGAGTAATTTTATTGCTCTGTTTTTTCTTTTGTTTTTGGATAGTAGTATTTGGTTTTATCTTAGGTGGTTGGGTCATCTAGTCTCAGATTGTCCATCAATCAAGCAGTGTTTAGTACAAATTTCATCTTGTAGAATGGGCCGGGAATCAAATCAGATGTTGCCTAGTTACTCCACAATCCGTGTGCCACCATTGCCCTAGCATATATAGCAGACAGGGCACCCGTGTAGATCAGTTTTAAAAAATTGAGCTATATTTTTCTTACTGTTGAGTTGCTTGACTTTCTTCAATCCGTAAAGTGTTAACCTGTGGATTTTGGAGCCTCATCTAAACACTCCTTGACCCTGTCAGTGCTCTGTTCCTGCTTATGGTTTCTTCTAGTGCTTTCAAAGTTTTTGGTCTATCTTTGTCTTTCATGGATTGTGAGATTTTACACACACACACACACACACACACACACACACATACACACACACAAGGGTGGATGCTTTGATATATGATTTATATAGCTAGAAACAGGAATGTTGTTTAATTTTTTTTCATATTGCAGAACATACAATGTTTTCTTTCACCAACAATGGAAAGAAATAGTTTGATGGAAGTGAATCTCTCTCTTTCTCTGTGTGTGTGCATTTACATGGGATTTAAATTGGAAATGCATGGTCTAAGTTGATTCCCACACCACTGCAACTTTAGCTGGATCTCAAGGATGACAAGGACTCAGAACTTGAACTTGTACCATGTTATGTCAGAAAAGACTGAAAATAGTTCTCTGTGCGTGCGTTGTACTCCTCACTGAATGTGCTGTTCTCTGGGATAGCCACATACACATGAAGCTATTTAATTAAGTGTAAATAAAACCTGCTCTAATTGCCATTCTTCAGTATGTATTACAATGCTGTATCATTTTCACGATGCAGGAAGTTGGACAGTGCTGGGAGCTTTTGTGATTTATCAAGATAAAGAGTTAAAGGGCCGTCTTCTTAGAAAATCAGTATAAGTAAGGGAAACACTGAAAGTCCAAGCTTTGAGTCTTTTTCTTTCGCTTTCCTGTGGTGTATGTTGAAGACATAGGGAATTTGGTGAGTGCCCAGGGAAGCCTCTGTTTGCCTTGCTGTAGATACTCCACATCTGCCTTGTGCCTTGTGCCAGAATGGCCGTGTGTTCTTTTACAGATGGAAGCTTCCTAGTAGCATGCCCTTTGTACAAATGGCTCCTTTTCTTAAATAATTGGAAACCATTTCCAGTTGATTTATAGAGGCCTAGTTAAGGAGGTTGATGAGAGCTGTCACAGTGTGTGAGGACTCTCCTTGCAACTGACTGGATTTCTGTAGGCATGTCTGCCAAGATTAAATATGAGGATATTACTGCTTCTGCTGTGTAGGCTTACGGGAATGGGTTTGCTATGAGACAGACAAAGGAGACGTAAACAGCGATACCTAGTTTTCTCATGGGAATAATCGTGACTTTAAAGTCCTTGTGGGGATTTTTCATACTTGATGGTTAATTCTTTTTTGTTCTTACCCTGTTTTAATGTAATGGTTTCATTCTTTTGTGTTCAGCTTCCCATTACTGTAACAAATACCCAGGATAAAATCAGCTTGAAGGATAGAGAGGCTTATTTTGGCTAATGGATTTTCAGAGTTGTTAGACCACAAATGATTTGGCCCTGATGCTTTGGGAATGTGGTGGCTTAGTCTATCAAGGTGGAAGCACATGACAGAGGACATCATTTTCATGACCAAGACACCAAAAGCAGAAGAGGAGGTGTTGGCCCCTTACTAACCATGGTAAACACTGATGATTATGACCAGAAGAACTCCCATAGGCCCTACCTCTCATGGTTGTACTCATTCCCATTAGGACCACGGACTGGGGACTAAGATATTAACACATGTTCCTTGGAACACACATTTTCAGGCCATGTGGTTTAAGACTTATTCATTGTTCTGTAGAGTGATTAGTATAATTTAAAACTATTTGAGTTATAAAGCTAGCAATTTTTAAATGATGGACGTCAGTTTATTTCAATTACCATTCTTTATTCTAGTAACATCCTTGTATATTTGGCTAATGTCACATTATTGTTTTGAGCCCATTCTTGGGTATGTCCTAGGACTAATTGAGCACTTCCGTCCTTCCTAACATGGCAAGATGATCCAGAATGATGTTCTATATTTACTAAACTAAACATAAAGCCAGCCATTCCTACCATAGTTATTTTAAAAGAAAAGCTCTATTTTACCCTTTCTCCCGTTTTACCAAATCTGCATAAATGCACATTAGCACAGTGGAAACCTGGAGAAAGGTCATTGTTCATTTTAGGTGAAATACTAATGTATTTGTTGTAGAAAGTGACCTCAGTTAAAGAGTTGGGTTCAACTCCCGTGAATCCCAGGCACCATCCTATCTGTCCTGTCTTGTATGTTCCCTGCCACACATGTGCATGCTTTCAAGTTCATGCCGTGGTGCTTTTAAATCTTCCATAAAAAACTTTGTGGTATTGGAAGTAAACAGCAGAGTTTAAAATTATATTTGAAGCTAATAATTAGATGCGTTATATTTGTATTTCTCTGTTGATGAGGGGCGCATGAGGTAAAAAGCAGGTTGGTCTTCTTTGGTTTCCTGAAACACGGCACAGTTCATGCCTCTCCCTCTTTTCTTCCTCTTTGCCGAATGCTCAGCCTATTTCACAATGGCTAAAGGCAAATGCTAGTGATGTTCATTCACGGTCATTCTTTTTTGTTTTAAATATCTCCTTTAAACTTCATTTTCCGTTTTTGTACTGCAATATCAATTTCATCGTACCAATAGTACCCAGCATTTCCTTTTGGCAGTGTTTACGGAATGAATCACTGGAATGTGTATTTCTTCCCCTCACACTTCTGATCACTTCCTTGATGTCTTGTCCAAGAGCGTAGCCTATTTATGTGTAAATGTGTCTTTTCATGTTAGCATTCATCTTTTTTTAGAGAGTGAAATCCTGCCACTGACCCAAGTGAGAGGGAACATTTGCAGGCTTATCTGGAAAAATTGGGTCTTAAGATACTTTAGCTGAGCGCATGGAAAAGGCAAGTCACCCTTCCCTGAGCAACCTTCTGTGGGTTTCCGCCTCTGTGATGGCTCTGAGTCGTTATGTAGCAGTTGGCTCTGATATGCTTGCACAGACACAAATTGAATCCGACAGGACCGATGTCTCCTGGACTTTGCTGCCATCTGAAACGCTGGCGTGAGAGAGAAGCGGTGGCAGGGAGAGGAGAGGTGGTGGGGAGAGCTGATTCCTACAGTTCTTGTCCTCCGGAGCTTTGCGATTCCTAGCAGCTGATAGCTGCGAAGGGCTTGATAAGCATTTTTCCAGATGAGATTGATAACCAATCACTGTTCTGGAACAGCTGGCTAGCTTTCAGATTTGAGATGTGTTTCAGTGTTCAGCCTACTTCCTCGTGCCTCTCACAAATCTGTGTAAAAACAAACAAACAAAGATGGGGCTGGAGAGTAGAATGCTAATTAGAGTGGTTCTTCTCTTCCTTTTCGCTGTATCTCTCCTGCATCCAAATTACTGTTGTATAACAATGAAAACCTAATTTTTAAAAGAAGGATGCTTTTTTTAAAAAAAAAAAATTCAAATTTAGTTCCAGAAAAGCCAAAGTGTTTATGGTAGCTGCATTACTCTTTGAAAATCCAGTTACTTTGGGGTGTGAGGTTGGTTCTGGGTATCTACTATATCCTGTTAAGAATTTCATGTGTGTCAGACATTGAGAGATGGGAAAATAAAAGGTGTACAGTTTCATTTTGAATCCCAATGCTCTCAAATCCTCATCACAGCCAATGGAGGAGACTGTGATCTGTGGCACAGCCTCTCCATTTCCTTTTTAATTAAGAGGCTATTCTCTGTGAAAGGCTCTGCTGGATTTATCGAAGGTTCTGTAAGCACAATTATACATCACTTGGCGAGTCACACTCCAGAATATTTCTTAGAGCCTCTGTGTGATCGGCTCACTCCCATCCCAGCACTGCTAGGACAATCAACTTGTTTTGTGTACAGGGAATGGGCTTTAATAATACTTTACATATTTTTGTATTCGTATGGGGGTGTGTGTGTGTGTTTGTACATGCTCATGCACAAGTGTATGCACATGACATTGACATATG
Organism: Alexandromys fortis; assembly: GCF_014885135.2. Taxonomy (NCBI): domain Eukaryota; kingdom Metazoa; phylum Chordata; class Mammalia; order Rodentia; family Cricetidae; genus Alexandromys; species Alexandromys fortis. The sequence goes on from NW_026068102.1 coordinate 884,206, forward strand.
TGTTAAGGTCAGAGGACAACTTCTGAGAGTTGTTTTTTTCTTTCTACTGTGGGTTTTGGGTAGTGAACTCGGGTTATCAGTCTTGTGCAGCAAGCACTTGTACTTCTCTGAGCCATCTTGTCAGACCAACCATCACCTTTGAGTTTTATATTACTTCTCACCTGAAACTCTTCCTGAGGACTTTAATGGCATTTTGTGTTGTCCCTGCTACAGCTGTCAGTGAATTTTCCCAAAGCCTGGTTCTATATTGTTTTTCTGCTCGCAAAGAGAATAGAGCTTGTTTCTGTGCTGGCTGAGTAAAGATCACACTATAAGTAGGGACATCCAAGGCTCTCTTTGTGTTCTCTTTTGTGCCATCTTCTGTTCTCCTAATAGTTACCTCATTCTAACCCCACAGCTCTCACGATATAATACCCAACCAGAAGTGCGTTCACATTTCCAGGGATGAGTTAGGACCCTACCAGAGAGCTTCAGTAGTGTAAATTGTTGTGGTGTATAGTTTTCTGTTTGGGCACACCATCTCCACTTCTAGACACCAGCATCTTACATTGTTTAAAGCTTTGCATGGAGTTCAGAGAATATATATCCCCATTCTGTTAAAATCCTGCTTATACATGCTGAAGGCTTCCTTTAAAGCCCTGTTTTCCTGAGGCTGGAGACTCCCAACAACTAAGATCATTGGCTGCTCTTCCAGTGAACCAGGGATCAATTCCCAGCACCCACATGGCAGCTCGCTACCATCTGTAACTCTGGGTCTGAGGGAATCCGACACCTTTTTGGCCTCCTTAGATACCAGGCAAGCATATGGTAAACAGACACACACATGGTACAGAGACATACATGCAGGCAAAACATCCGAAGACTCCTTCTTTTATTGTCATTAATAGTTGAAAAGAATTCTATTAGGCATTCATTAAGGCTCTGGGTGCCTTTTTCCATTGATGCAATCATGCAGAGTTTAGCATGAAGTAACTGTGACTCCATAAAGTGCCCAAAAGATGGCATAAGGGCAGAAGGAAAAACTTCTTAGTGGTTGCTTGTAGGTGGCCTGGTAGCGAGAATGCTAGGGAATCCTGCGTTTTACATACCAAGTTATTTCCCAATACAAAGACATGACAGCTCCAGTGTTTATTGTGTATTTACAATGGGGCATGTCTCTCTAGGTTGTGATAGGTCAGGGGGAAAGAGTGAGAAATCTAAATGTCTTTGTGTTTTCTTTTTTTTTTCTTGTCTCCTCCCTCCACAGGCTCTGAAAGGGTTCCGGCTGAAGTTTCTGAGCAGACCAGTCGCTGCAGCTCCCTAGGCTGTTTCCAAGCTGCCGGTGCATGCCATTGGCAAGCTGCAGGATGGTGCCCGTGGCCAGGCCGCCGCTGCTGCTTATCGCCTTCTTCTTCTGCGCCTGCGCTGAGAGTAAGCCGTCCTGCCCTTCTCTAGGGAGCTGTGGCCATAATGAGTGGTTTTGTTTGCAGTTGGCAGCAGGCTCAGGCCTCCGAATATATTTCCTTTGGAAGTATATCCTGAGACACTGTGGGATCCTCCTTGGCTTCCTGCCAGCCTTTGGAAGAGATTATTGATGTGCTTTTCCCACTACCTCCTCTTCTGTTTAATGCCTCTTTGCTTGTGGGTCTAACTGTTCCTACCATTTATTTCCATTTTTATATGCCTTTTCATACTTCTTACCAGCCTGGTGACAAAGATAATACGAGACCAGCAATATCACTTCAACTGTGGCTGACCAGTTGGTAGTGTCAATAACATTGTTGAGACTCAGTAGAAATTTCTTTAGTTGTATGGATATTTCTATGTTTAGAAAAATGCGCAATGTCACATTGAGCCCAATTAAACTTGCAAGCCCCTTGTAGCTGTCACAGCAGCTGTTCTGATGTACTGTTTCCGACAGCTGTCGTGGAGTACAATATTCAAACAAATCAAGCAGAACTGACAACTTTGTGTCTGGGTGGAGGGTCTGGAAGTGGGGAAAGCATTCCGTGGAATGCAGACACTAATTTTTGGGTTTCTGGACTCGATTTATGAAACTGGAATTGTGGTCAATTAGCTTGCCAACTAATGAGGTGATCATATCTCTTTTGTAACTAGGAGTCATTAGCTCTCCACTGTTTCCATCTGCTTTTTTCCTCATCTGTCCCATGGCTTTGGGGAAACAATAGTGCCCATTCCTGGCTCTTACCCACTGGCATGTCTATTGACTCAGGAATGGTGTATTTCCTATGTGATCTGGTTATTCTCTTGGGGAATCACCTTGTGTGATTAACATGTACAACATCTGCAGTCATTAACTTTCCCCTCCACTGGCTGTCCCAGGGAGATTAAACTTGATTCATGTTAAGGACATCTCAAAGACAATGATCCTATGTTAGCTTGGCCCTTTCTTATTAATTGTATCTTGACAAGAATTCCCTCACTAGCAGCCAAGTGCTTCATTTAAATAGGGCTCTATTTTCGAAAGGAATCTTTCATGGAGGAAAAAATGATGTTATTAATTAAATGCATATGGAACATGCATGTTCTAAGTACGACATTCTGTGGTTAATAATATATATAGTCTACTAATTAGCACTTGGGAGTATTGGTTTAAGGTGAAGCCAAGGAATTTCTAATATCATGCCAGGAAATAATTAATCGGAGAAAGATTCAAATGTAAGGTATTGTTAGTTTAAAAGCATTTGTGTCAAAACTTATTTTAAAATCTAAATTTACTTTATTAGAAAACAATTGAACGTACAACTTTGTGAATTCTGTTTTGGCCAAAGTTCAGAAGTAAGTTGTTTCACCATTGTTCATTTTTGGCAAAAGCATATTAAGACCCCAGAAACCCATTTAAATATCAGATCACAGCTGTATGTTTTTTCTGGAACTTTTTAGATATGTATTTTATATCTGAGAAGTCATCCTTGCAGTAAGTAAAAATCCCATTCTTTGGAGAAGTTAGGATTTTGTTTAATGCTGAAGTGGAAAGTGGCAGACAGATGTCAAGTTTGGCAACAAGTGCTGCTGAAATTATGATTTTCTGCGCCCCAGTTCTTCACTTCTCACTCCTGCCTATCCTGCTTTCTGCTTCTCATTCCTATTCTCTATCACAGATCCTATGTGCTGTCTTAATTGGCCTTCTATTCCTGGGATAGAATACTGACTCAAAGCAACTTGGAGAATAAAGGGTTTATCTCATCTCACAAGTTTCAGTCCTGAGGAAAGTCAATGCAGGAAGTCAAAGCAATAACCTGGGGGCAGGAACAAAGGAGAAGTAAAGGAGATGGAAGGAGGCTGCGTACAAACTTGCTTTCTATGGCTTGCTTGGTTTGCTTTTGTAAACAGCCCAGGACCAACTTCCTAGGAGTGGCACCACCCACAGTAGGCTGGGCATTCTCACACCAATCATTAATCAAGAAAATGCTTCACAGACTTTTCTGCAGGCCAGTCTGATGGAGGTATTTTCTCAATTGAGGTTCCTTATTCCCAGATTGTAGATGGAAATTTCTGTTCTACTTGGTCCTGCAGCTGTTCAGTCCCAATAAAACACACAGAGACTTATATTATTTATAAACTGGTTGGCCTATTAGCTCATGCTTATTATTAACTAGCTTTTTTTTTGGATTTTCGAGACAGGGTTTCTCCGTAGCTTTTTGGTTCCTGTCCTGGAACTAGCTCTTGTAGACCAGGCTGGCCTTGAACTCACAGGTATCTGCCTGCCTCTGCCTCCCGAGTGCTGGGATTAAAGGCTTAAGCCACCACTGCCCAGCCCTTAACTAGCTCTTATGTCTTAAATTTACCCCTTTCTATTAATCTGTGTATCGCCACGAGGCTGTGTTTTACTGGTAAATTTCTGGTGTAGTTTTTCTTCAGCAACTACATGGCATCTCTCTGACTCTGCTTTTTTTGCTCCTCTATCTCTGCTTGAATTTCCCACTTGCTATATTCTGCCTTGCCATAGGCCAAAGCAGCTTCTTTACTTAACCAATGGTAATAAAATATATTCACAGCATACAGAGGGGGAATTCCACATCACCATATAATTCTAGCTTACCAAAAAAAGAAAAACAAAGACTATATCTAGATTGTATCTTGCTATATTATGCCATTCCATTTAAAAAAAATACTTTAAAGATTTGAAACCATGTAATACTCAAGGAATAATGGGTTTCATAATCATGTAAAGATAATATTTTCAGGCTCTCATTTTCCAGGTTGTGGCTTTGTTTCCTTATTTTTCATTAGAACATAATAATATACTCTTTCCCACTTTCACTGTTTTGTGTTGATCTAAGATACTGAGTTATGATTCAAAATTTAATAGTGACTTGTCAGAGATATTTGGGAAAGCAAAAACATTTTTTTCTTTTGTAGAAAAAGATGGTTTATAGATAGGGAATGAGAAGAAGGCACTGTAGTTAACCATGCTTATTTACTTCCCTTTCAAATAATTGTCTCCAAAGAGGCTGGATTCTTTATTATAATTAAGAGTTATGTGTGATATTACATTAAGTAGAAGAACTCCTAGAATTTTAGTTCAAATGTAGGTGGAGAAATTGTTATAATATCCCTTTAGAAAATTATAGTGTTTGTCATTGCCAATTTAAAGTGCATCAGTGGTCCACACAATTTCTTTAAAAGACTAGATGTGTGTGGGGGGGGGTGTGGGTGTGTGTATGTGATTGATTTTACTGTTTTTCTCTATGTCTTAAGTGCTCCAGGGGTGATTCTACTAGCTATTTTTTCAGTGTGTTTTTATGAGAAAACTGTGGTCCAAGAGCTAAACTGTGACTTTTGCTGGAGTGCGGTGAGTAGCTCTTGCTGATGCTGGGTCAGCAGCTTTACTCCTTAGAGCTAGCCCACACACATGCAAATTAGAGATAAATTTAGACTTTATCATTTTAATTCCAGTGCAAATCTCTTTTTAGTCTGAAATATATCTTCTATTTGATATATTCACTAGTATTTTTTTTTTCCTTTTTTTCCTCTTTTTATATCATGTATAGGCCAAGAGCCAGCGCTTGGCATCATTTGGTTTTACCAGTTTCATGTTACATTTTGGCTACATAACTAAGTCTTTACCAGGTCTCAATTTTTACCAGGCCTCTGACAGAAACATAAGCCATTATAATTTAAGTCCTCAGTTGTTTTTGTCTATCTATTGTCGGTTGTTTTTTGTCAGGTCTTTGTCATAAATGGTGATCCTTCCCTTGTTTTCTTTGCTCCCTTAAATACCTTGCTGAAGCCACCACAAATGCAGTACTTTTCTCTTGGATAAAAGCACCAGACTTCCTGCTCTCTGGAAAAATGTTCTATGTCCTATGGAACTTAAAATACCTTTTTATATCAGTGGACAGATTGTTCTATAGCCTATGGAATTAAAAAAAATTACCCTTTTTGTATCAGTGGATGAATTGGCACGTGTGCTGGAATGTCGCTAGAGTTTGATTTTGAATTCTGGCTGTCACTTCACTAAATAATACTCCTTATTTTAGTCTTAGTATTTTTTTGATGAAAATAGCAGATGCTTGTAAAAGAATAATAGAATTCCTAGTACTTGAGTTTTGTGAGATTCAATTGAATGAAGTAAAACACAGGCCAGCTGATAACATGGTATTGGTGTTTGAGAAATGGTTGTGATACCTTCAACAACCATATTTACCAAGCACTTACCTTAGGTCCTTTGCTGAAATTCTTTATTTGATCTGGTGGCTATAAACTTTGGGTGACAGAGAAGTCAAGCCTTCTTGCTGTATGTTAGTTTGTTAGTCTGTTTCTCTGTGTAGTCTGACACAGAAGATTCTTATCAGTCTGTCTTAGGAATTATACTGAAGATCCAAAGAAGAAACGTGGAACTTGTCTGTTTTAGGATGCCTTTCTGAAGAAGCTCATCTATAGAGATATCAATGTAAAAGTCATGCAACTTAGGTATAATGGCTATCTGGAGACATTCCATCTATCTGTTCTGTTGTTCGTGGTAATGTAGTTTCTTGAGCTACTTAGAAGAGGGCATTGGAGACATTTACTGTCAGCAAGCACAGAAACACATGGCCGGTGACCCTAGATGAAGGGAGGCATGAACGTGCTGAGGAAAAGAATAAGTGGTCATTAATATAATCAGAAGTGCTTTCCAACACCAGCAAGACACCATGTAAACAAAGAGGCACAAACTGGTGTAGTGGAATAGCAGATGAATCTTTTTGCATTTCCTCGAGCTAGTGAGACCCTTCCCCATTGACTTTAGGAGTGAAGTAGATACCTTTCCAGTTACACAGCTGTCCCTTTTCCAGGAGGCAGTTTCAGTTTTCACAAGGAACATTAATTTCTCATTGAAAAAAATCTTTTTACTTTAGGTTATGAGTATACTGTCTTCCAATCTCCCAAATTATTTAAACATCCTTTAGAAGGTAGTTGCTTCTTCTGATGTAAATATTCTAATGTTCCATTGGGCTGATGATGTTAGGGGCTCTAGGTCTGCAGAATACTCTTGGTTGTATATTTGGATTGAGTGGATTAGAGTAAGGGTCAATTCTTAAAATATTAAATGCAAAAAAAAAACCAAAGATTACTGTTTCCTCCAGTTGTTGGGCTAAGGTCCTTTCTGTCAGTGCAACCTGCAAGTAGAGTTTGTTGGCTTCCAGGTGAGGTAGGATGAGAAAGCTGTGCAGGCCATCTGCCTTCCTCTTTCTCTCAATTGACAGAGAAGCCTGTTGATCTAGAAATGCTGTTTCTCCTTGTTCCTTCCTCCCTTTATTTGAAGTGGCTGCATTAGCAACAACTAGCTGTCTGAAGCAAGGAAAACAACCCAGCTCTTTCACTGGTACTTGCATCTACTGTGCTATTTCTGTGACTCTCTGAATTAATTGCTCTCAACAGAGCTGCAGACACCTAGTAAAGTTAAGATTGTGTCACAAAGCAAGCATGTGTGTATGCTTCAGAGCACTTGATTGAGCACATAGGACTTTGCTTTAAAAGAAGAAACAACCAAGTTTAACTTCCCGTTATCTCTGATCATTCTCTGTGTTGAGGCCCCAAGTGTGAATGATATAACAATATCTAAGATTTTTTGAGTGTTTTATTTTTAATAGGCTCTCGGCATGTGATCATGGGTGTTTGTGTTTCCCTAAAGTTTTTCCTTTTTTAGTTTTGGTTCCTTTAATTTTCCTCATTCAACTACTGTGTGCCTGACCCATTTCAAATAACAGCTTCTCAGGCAGCTGTATCTCCTCCTTCCAATGCATATGTGCTTCTGTTGCTTAAAAAATTCCATGGCATAATTCATCTTCATTTTTATTAGTTAACTGTGTGTGTATTTGTGTGTGTGTGTGTGTGTGTGTGTGTGTGAGAGAGAGAGAGAGAGAGAGAGAGAGAGAGAGAGAGCGAGAGAGAGAGAGAGCGCAGGGATTGGTACTGCTTCTTTGTATGTGTACCGTATGTGAGCAGATCTTAGCGGAGGTTTTGGATCCCTGGGAATTGGAGTTACAGGGTGTTGTGAACTGCCTGATATCAGTGCTGGGAATTGAATCCAGGTCTTCTACAAGAATAGTAAGTGTCCTACACCTTTTTGAGACATCTGTCCAACTCCCAGAATTATCTTTAAATGAACATTTGTGAAAAAAAAAGTCTAGGGATTGAAGTAAATACTACTTTTGGACAAGTTCTCTGACCTATAAATTTGTATTTTTTTTATAATAAAATTTTCAGCTTTAATAAGGAAAAGACTTACAGAACTGAGGTTCCCACGGAGAACAGAACGCAGAAGGGAAGGTGGGGAGCACACCCACAATATTTATTAGTAAAAATTAACCTTAGGGGACCCCGCCCTTCAAACAAGGTGATTGGCTGGTCTTCCCCTACATCCCACTCTGTAGATGATCTCTTCTCTCTATTGCTCTTTTTCTTTCAATGCCCCCACCCCTTGTTTTTCTTTTTTATTTAGCAATTTCTCTATATGTCTCAGGCTACTTCTGAACTCCTATCCTTCCTGCATTTTCTCCCAAGTGCTGGCATTAAACATGAGTACCACATACCCAGCCGTAGTTTGGTGATATAAGTTTTGTCATCAGTTTTACTGAGAAGCAACCAAGTATCAACCCAGATGGCCAACTTAGAGCAGAAAGATGAGGCACTGGTGAAGCCCCTCCCACTTAGCTCTCTACACTTTTTGTCAAGGAAGGAACATAAAAGCAATAGCTGGAGCCCAGGGGAGTAGGTAGGTGATTTTGCCCTGGAGTCAAGCCAGAAAGACTGACCACTGCAGGCATTTAGGACCTCTGTGATGACAGTGTCAGTGAGGTGGTAGACATGGAGGACAGTCCTATCACGTCCACAGATGATGCTTGTGTCAGCAACAGAGAAGCCCAAGTAACCTGTAGGTTGACATATACAGTTTTGCTCAAAAAAGCAAAAGCGAACTTATCCATTTAGAAAATTGAGTATTTTATGATGAAATTACTTTGCTTTTCCTTAGGCTTCCCAGTTGCTTTATCTGTTAATTTGATTCTGTGTTGTCAGCAGTAAGATCTGCTTTCATGATTCTGTCATAAATTGAGCAATGCCATTTCCATCGTCACACGTGTCTAAACTATTTTCCAGTTCCTTTTATTAAGGTGGAGTCAGACTCCTTAGGCTTGGGAGGGGTTGAGCCCTAGAGGAGGCATTACCTGAATGAAACAGCAGTGACACTGTGGTGTGTTTCTTCTAGCAACAAGCAACTAAAATGCAGTGAACGTTCTTTGGAAGGAGGAGGGTCCCTCATGGCACCCAGAAAAGTACTGAAGCTCAGAATGGTGAAACGTTCATGTGGCCACTGTCTGGGGTTCTCTGAATAGTGAGCAGCTGCTTTAGATGGTTCAGCCTTAGTTGAACTGCCTCCAACAAGGGCATAGGTCCCAGGGATGCAGCTCATGAGTAGTGATCCTTGCTTATTAGACTGAACTTTCAAAGGTGGAGCTGCCTGAGAGTTACCAAACTCCCAACCCCCGGAATGTATCCCTGTAATTCCATTGGTTCACCAAGCCCTACTTGGGTGAAATCCTTTCTTTAGCCTATTATCTGTGCCTTGTCTAGGCGAGTAAATGTGTGATCACATCTCTATAGGAAAAGTCACACAACACAACCCCAGAAAATGGAGTCCTTATCAGATGAGTGAGGGAGTAGCTTTAGCCCTACATTTAGTTGGGCCTTCCTGCTGTCCTGGCATTTTCACGGAAATGCTATTCTGTGTCACAGACATTTAATTGCAGTCCTTTCCTGGGCAAAGGAGCCCATGCACACAGAACATTAAAGCTTAGTGTGAAATGTGCCACATGCCTTTTAGCCGGAGGTCCATCAGTGCCTCTGAGAAGGGCTATATTATAAATATTTTAGGCCTTGTGGCCATGGGGTCCCTGGAGCAATTCTTTAGCTCCACTGTGATAGAAAAAGACAGCCGCATTACACATAAATAAGTATGTGTGGCCATGTTCCAATTTGGTCCTAGGCTTATAGTGTGATGGCTGCTGCTCTTGGCCTTACTCATCCTCACCTTCTCCACGTAGGGAGAAGTTGAGCACATCAGCAAAGGGCCTTCCTCAGCCCAGTGGGATGAGTTAAGGGGAAGAGAAGTGCTTGATTGGCCTCTTTTGGCGTCTGCTTAGTTAGTAATGTTTACTGGGAGCAGATTAATTAGAAGGAAGTTCAAAGAGCATATCTCTTGGTAAACAGAAGATGTTTAATAACACTTAACCTTTGGAATTTATGCAGAAAAAGATTTGAATATTATTGCGCTTTATGTCTTTCGGGGGTGCTTCAGGTATTTGGCCGTTAGTGCTCCTTCAATTGCAAGCTCCTGAAAAAATGAATAATTTATTAGCTGTGGGATAGTTCTCATTGCACTGTATGCCTGACATTTGAACATCTTAAATAAAAGAGGAAAATAAAGTGTTGGAAAGTATTGTGTTTGCTGGGACTGCGGTGAGATGCCTGCAAAGAGACAGTTTGATCGTGGGTATTGAAGCCTGATATTGGTTTCCTAAAGGTAGGGAAGAGCAGACATGTCATGGAGAGTTGGTCTCATTGTGGGCATTCCCGCTGCAAAGACCCCTTGTTCTGTTTCAGTGCTTACACATCAAAAAGCTGAAGAAAACACTGGCAGGAAGGCACCCTCGACTGCAGCAAGTGCTCAGAATCCACATCCGTGCTCCATCATGCCAGAGAATTGAAAGCATTTGTAAGACCTGGCTGTGGCGGGTGGGATGCAGTGTGTTGCACTTAGAATCCTGGCTACACATGGACAAAGCTTCAGACATTGTCAATTCATCCTGGCTGCTGGCAGAAAGCATGGGATTGTACAGAGGTGTGAAGGTTATAGCCACATTCTCATAAGGATGGAGGTTTGTTCTCGTTATGTGAAAAAGGAAGACTAATTAGATTAAATAAAAATCCTGGCTGAGTATGAAGGCAAATGACTAATGGGTAAGTCTATTCAAGTGTGGAGTAGAATCCCTAGGGGAAGTACTGAGAGCCTCACAGTGAGAATCATTTGCAGGAAGCAGAAGAAGCCACTGTAGAGAGCCGCTGCCTCAGAAATAATCAAAATGGCATCAGCAAAGGCTATAAAAAGATCGTTTAACAGTTGTAAGATTCATAATTCTCTTTTATTTTAATTGTTCTGATTTAGAGTGAGAGATGGAAACTGGAGGGGTATTATGATGGTTATAATAAAGCAGTTGCATTCTGGGATCACTTTCCTCTAGAGTTTGCAGCTGGACACATGAATCTGACTCCTCCATTGGTAGGGTAGTGACTGGCTCACTTCCCTTTGGTTTGTGTCTTCAGCCCTAGGCATTATGGCTTCACATATTCCAACTGGTAACATTTTTCTAAAGCTCAGATAAGTGCTCTCTGGTTTCCAACTTTGTTAGTACCACTCTACAGTTCTGGTTTTTCAAATCCTAGGTTTCCCTTCCCAGTCTTCTTTCCCTCAGGTCAGTCTTCCTCGATTTGCCTAACGATGTGAGTAGAAAGAGGAAGGAGCCAGCCAGCCTTCTATGGTCAGAATTGGTAGAAGGAATAAAAAGATAATTCTGCTTGTAGGAAATGCAGTGTTGGCTTAGATACACAGGAAGTGGTAGTGGAACAGAGTTCTATTATGGTAATCAGGAAGTGCCAGTGAGGTAAAGATAGAAGATCTGCTGGCTATTGTAAAATAAGAGGGCTTGGGTTTGTGGTGGTAGATCTGTGATTCGACCTCTTGACTTCTTGGAACCAAGGAGATATCTAGTTATGTACTCACTGATGAAATCATGATGGTTGACCAGAAGGATCAAGTATGGGAAATTGGTAAAGAACTGCTCATTTCATTAAGTACAATCTACCAATAAGTAAAGGAAGCCGGTAGAAATAGAGACAATGTGGTCCTATTTTGATCAGTAACTGTTGTGTGTAAGCTGCATCTGACAGTGAGGAGATGGTTGTAAAAGCTGATAAGATCAGGGTTATAGTAGCTGAAACTGAGGTTATGGCTGTAAGGAACAGAAGGGTCATGCATAAAACCTACTGAGGATGTGGACTCTGCAGGATTTTATAATGGTTTGAAGTTAGAAACTACTGTCTAGATACATGGAAGACACATAAGAGTGGATGAGAAATCTCTGGAGAAAAATAAACAATATTTCCTTGCATTCCTGTCCCTTTCTCAACATGCTGGATTCAAATTAATGTGGGTCTGGGTTCCCTCTTAGACTTTACTGTGGTTTATGTTTCTGTGTAAAATCCCCATTTGTTATGTTCAAGGCAAATATGCCTCATCTTAGATTGCGCATAGAGTGTTTCTCCTTGTCTCAATATGTAAGCCTTGAGTGTAGCTCTGGGTAGCAAACTCAGAAGCCTGTACTGACCAGGTGAGTAGGACTCATTGTTGAAGCAAGCTGGTTCAACGTTGCACCATCTGTACTTATTCTGTAAGGGAAGCAACCATCCTTTCTGTTCTTGTCTTCTGGGGAATACATGCTCAGGATCTTTGGACTTTCCTAGAGAAGCTTGAAATCAAAATTTATAGGTAAATTAAGCCTCATTTTTGTGATTACAATGGTTTAAAAACAATTAAGTACCATTAATACTAAGGTTAAATGATGTACTTATTTGGAATGGAAAAATTATAGATTCACAATATTTAAAGCTCTGTGTAGGGGTTCTAGAAATTTGTAAAATTGCAACAAATAAAATTTCTCTTCCCCAGAAGATTCTAGTCTTTCTTGTGATTAACAGTAGCAAAGCAGGTAACAAACCAGCAGTAAGTGTGTGAATGAAGAGTAGAATTCCATAGCCTTGTCTCTCCCACTATGTTATAGACGAGGAAAATTTCTAAGAACCTTTACTGCAGTTATATGGGTATTTTGAGTCAGAATGGATATGGATTGATAAATAATTCATCCTTTCTTTCCCCATGTATGTTGTAGTAATGGCAGCTGTACAGGCCAAGATGGCTTCTGATTGCTCACGGCTGGGGCAGGGGCTCCCTCCCTCCTTGCTATTTCTTTCTGCCCCTGGAAAGTTAAGTCAGCATGATTGTTAGAGCCAGGTTTCTGTTGGGGGCTTCTCTGGCTACCCAGTGTGAAGTTTAGTGCATACAAAGCTCAAGAGCCCTGAGACAGTTGCCAGCCTGGGAACCAGCATTTAAAAAAGTGGCTTCTTTGAAGGAATGGCCTAAGAGAACAGCTGCTGGATACAGATTTACTAGTCCATTAATGGGCGGATAATAAGAAACGTCTTTGAAAATGGCTTTGTGATTGTCCAAAGACTAAAGATTGCTGCCAAATCTTTTTTTCAGTATAAACTTGAATGGAATAATCTCTAGAATGTACCCTGTACTTTTCAGAATGAAATAGGTCAAATGAAGCATAATCTTTGAGGTGATTCTCACTAGGAATATTAAATTGTGTGTACTTGTATGTGTATTCATATATGTGTCATTTCTGAGTGCACATGTGTTTGCAGGTACACGTTCATGGGTATGGGCAGGTGTGTAGAGCCAGAGGACAACTTGGGTTATCACTTCTATTTTTCTTTGGCCTCTGTCAATTGATTTGTTTGTTAGTTTGTTTGTTGTTGTTTTGAGACAGGTCCTGGAACTTAGCAAATAGACTAGTCTATCTAGAGAATGTACTCTAGGGGACTTTGTATCCCTGCTGGGATCATAACTGCACCCCACCTTGTTTTAGGAATACCAGTCTTTATTATCATCTTTTCATACTAAAAGGCTGTGGATAATGTAACGTTGGTCTACCTGATGCCTTACTACAGGTTGTGCTGGATAGTTTTATGTTAACTTGATATAAGACAGAGTCACTTGGGAAGAGGGAGCCTCAATTGAGAAAGTACCCTCAATAGATTGGCCTGTGGACAAGCCTGTGGTACATTTTCTTGATTGATGATTGATATAGCCCAGCCCAGCCCATAGAAAGCAGACTGATCAAGTCAAGAGGAGTAAGCCAATAACCAGCATTCTCCCTGGACATCAGTCCCCCCTGCCTGTAAGTTTCTGTCCTACATGAGTTCCTACCATTGCTTTCCTGGGTGATGAACTATAAATTATAAGGGAAAATAAATCCTTCTTCCCCAAGTTGCTTTTGTTCATGGTACTTCATTGTGACAATAGAAACACTAATTAAGAAATGGGTTAATATATGTTGTTAATTTTAGTGAGAAGAAATATGATATGGTAAAAAAAACATTTTCAAATTAAAAGATTTGAGTTCATTCTGGGTTTTACTATTTACTAGTTGTGAGGTTTTAGACATTCTATTCATTTATTTAACTAGTATGTGATCATATGTTGTACTTGGAGCTTCACACTGGGTGCAGAGAAATTGTGTGTTTATAAGAATTTAAAGCAACCCCAGAGCAACAACGAGAAAGGTGAAAGTGTGAGAGGAGATTAAAAAGAGAAAAAGAAAGAGAAGAGTTCCAGGACAGTCGGGTCTATATAGAGAGGCCCTGTCTCAAAACAACAACAACAAAAGCAAAGAGGGGGGAAAGGGATTAGCAATGTGGTTTGTCTACAGCGTCTATCTATCATCTACAGAAGCCTGGGCTTGATTCCCAGCACAGCATAAAGGCCACGACAGAGTTACGTTTCTAAGAGTGGTGGTCAATACCCTGATTCTGGGATTAGGTCCCACCTGTGAACTTTAATATACTGCAGCCCATCCAAGCCTGGAACATCACATGATCTGTAGCCAGGTCTGAAACATTATGTGGTCCATGGCCAGAGAATGCTTGTCATTCTTACAGTCACCTGTAGAATAGGCCTAGATCAAGGAAATTCAGACACTGTGAGTGGCAAAGGAGGAAACTCAGATGTGAGAAAGAACTTTCCTTTGGAGCCTGGACTCCCAACTGTTTATTCCAATCATATGTGGGGCAATGACTGAGCAGCACACCCAAGTCCTGAGCCCCAGCCATGGCCAAACAGCACCCCACATAGTGGAGGCATAGCTTGGGTCATCTCACTGGGCAAGAGAGAAGCAGTTAGGTTATAGTGATGAAGAAGGTGAACATATCAGGGCCTGTGTCCTCTAGTACTGCAATTGCTCATCTGTCAATGGGGATGAGTTCTTTCTCCTGGAACTGTTGAGAGTTAGCTGAAATATGGAAGAAGAACCTGGCCATGGTTCATAATTGGGAGATGTAGCTGCAGCATCCTTTCTGCCCTTGTTAGCATTCCTGCATCTGCCAGCTTGTTCCTGTATGATCCGGAAACCTGTCTTCATTCAGAGCTCTGTTTGACTTCATTCATGGATGTTCCTTGTGTTCTAAGAGCATTCTTCCTTTGTCCTTTCCAAGTGTTTTATATTACATAGTTTCTAAGTGACTTCCTCACTTCACAGATCTTCATCATTCTATATTCTGTAGGCATATCAATGGACCAAGACAGATCAACAATAAAAATAAGAAAAAAATTCCACATGTGAAGGCAATATTTTAAATTAAATATTTTTAATTAATTAAATAAAGTAACTCAGACAGTATAGAATCCAAGTTAAAAATATGAGAATATGTGTATGTTCAGAGATAGGGAAGTTCCTCCTGCTCTTCTGGGGATTCCAGTGACATCTTTTTCTGCCTTCTCAATGCTGGAATTCCCATTTTGAATCACCTTGCTTGGTTTATGTAGTGTTAGAAATCGAACCCGGGCTCTCATGCATGCTAGGCAAACTCTACTGAGAGGCATTCCCAGCCTCAGCTCTACTTTTTTTTTTAAATATATTTTTACTAGACAAGATTCTGTAATCATATTTGGGTAATAAAAGACTATGGTTCAAATTATTTGTTTCTCTTAAGGATCTAATTTCATTTGAAGGTGAGAGTTACTTTATGCTAATTAAACCAAGGCCTTTTAAAAGGTGCATTTATTGAAGTTTAAATAGTCATGAAAGACATTTATTTATAAAATGCCAATTATATCCTACAATATCTTAATAATTATATATTTCATTAAAAGCAGTACTTTGTGGTTGTAAATGTAATTATATGTTTGAGCAACCTGCTCCTAAGACTAAATGAGCTTCATTAATTACCCAAAGAATTCTTTATACTGTTGATGAAATATATTATTACCTTATATACTTTGGTTGTGAGTTTGTTCAATGTTTTATAGTGATATTTAACCATCTAATCAATTACTTTGAGTTAAAGTGTGAAACAACATTAGTGCTTCGTGAATTTGGTGCTTTAGGTACTGCATATTCAAATAGTTAATATTTACAGCAGCCACTAATTACAAAATATCAGAGAAGGCTTTAAAAATTTTGAATCCCACAGGGATATTATTCGCAAGTTGTGTGCTACGGTGTTCAAATTGTTCATCAAGTGTGCTGGTTAGTGTTTTGTCTTCTTGACATAAGACAGAGTAATATTGGAAAAGGGAACCCCAATTGAAAAAAAATGCCTCTATCTGAGATGCCTATAAGCAAAGCTATGAGGTATTTTCTTTATTAAAGGTTGATATAGGAGGGTCCAACCCACTGTGGGAGGTGCTACCCCAGACAAGTCGTCCTGAAAACTGTAAGAATGCTGGCTTAGCAAGCCATGGAGGACAAGCCAATAAGCTGTGCTCCTCCTTGGTGTCTACTTCAGTTCTTGCTTCTAGGTTCCTGCCTTGAGTTCCTGTCCTGACTTCCCTCAGTGATAGTCCGTGAGAATGGAAAGCTGTGGAATGGAATGTGCCCCTTTCTCTTTGGGCTGTTTTCTTGTTACAGCAATAGAAAAGCAAACTGAAAATCAAGCTAGTGTTTTGTTTTGACCTTAACTTTGAGCCCAACTCTCACCAGCTGATGGAAAGTCCCGGCCACTGATTGACTGGGAACACTTGGGAGTGCCCAACCTTTCGGACCTCTGCTTGCCTCAGAGGGGCCAGAGCTGCTTACTAAAGAGCACTGGTGAGTTACTGGAGTAGAGAAACCATTCTGCCATTAGCTGTCGAGCTAGCATCTTTCAAGCACTTAGAAAGTGTGCCTCTGGGGCTGCATGAGGTTTGTGCCATTTTGTCACAATAGCCCAAGTTTTAGAAATCCATTATTATCCTAGAGCCTAGGGCAGCATAAGTTACAGGCTCAGGAGTTACATAAGATGATCTCAGTTATCTGCCCACATCCATCATGACCTGTGAGGCTGTGCCTTCTACAGGAAAAGTCAGACTTTGGAGTCCCTCACCTAACTCCCTGCGGCACAGGGTCTTAGCATCACCTTTGTTTTTCTCGATTGTGTTGAATATTTAATATCTATCCAGTTTTATCACCTTTTATCCTTGTGCCCCAACCATATTCTTCAGGCACACGAGGCCTTACTTTAGACTATTTGTATGAGTTAATGCTGTGTAGTATTTTTTTTGCTGTGTGATAGTTTGTCTTCAAGGTTCAGTCATGTAATGTGAAGAACATATTTCATTCATTTTGATGACTAAACAGCATTCATTGATCATATTATCCCAATGTCTTCGCCCATTAATCTACTGATGGACTTTTAGGTGAATCTCATTTCATGACTAATAGTAATAATGCTGACATAAACATACCAGTAGGGCAATGTCTCTGAAGCATATTGATTTTCTTGCCTTTAAGATTGCTAGTTCATACAGTTCTTTTATTTCTCTGCTGTTCTTGATGGACCTCGACACTGTTTTCTTTGATGGTTGTACTAATTTATATTTTGCACTAATGTTGCCAAGGGTCCCTTGAATTCCACAGCTTGTCAACACTTGTTATCTCCTGTATGCTTGCTGATGGCTGCTCTAGCAGGTGGGAGCTGATGCTGCATGCCTTGTGTGCTCATTGCCTGACACGGAGCTGTCTGTCAGTTACGGACTGGCTGAATATGGAACAGGTGTGGAGTTCACGCAGCGTAACACGTGTATTTTCTTAGGCTGAGATTTTCTTTCATTTCAGAGGCACCTCGTTAGGCTTCCACAGTCAGCTCTTGTGTCTCGTTCATGGTGGCTTCATCTATAAGGTGTAAAATCTTAGCACCAATAGGCCATGACCAAGTCAGTATTATTGGCATGGCACAAAAGGACCTGTTGAATGATTCAGTATTGTTCCAAAAATGTGCTATAGTTTGTCTTGAAAGTGTCCCTAAATACATATGTGTGGAAGTTTGGTTCCTAGTTTATGGCTCTATTGGGAGGGGATAGCCCCTTTAGGATGGGGGACCTGTTGAAGGAAGATGCACTGTTGCGATTATTAGGGTACCACTTTCCACCCTATGTCCCAGATGTCACAAGTTGAGCAGTTTTGCCCTTTCCTGCGTGAAGCACTTCCTCACCTAGTTCCTAGAAAAAGAGATCTTTATCATCCACCATGGACTAAAGCTATGAGCCCAGAGAAACCTGTTTCTTAAATTGAGTTTTACAGGTAACTTGCCAGGTACAGAAATATGACTATCATGGAAAGGGAGTAACAGCTGGAGTGACTGACCCAAAAGCTGAGCTGGGTATGAGGTGATAGATTTGAGGCTGTGTATCTCATGTATTTTTTTTTGTTTTTTTGAATGGTGAATAAAGTTACCTAAAACTACTTCCTGTGACAATAGTTGATGACACTGTCTCTGAGACTGTGATTAAACAACCTTGTTTCTGTGAGGTAGACCCAACTTGATGAGGGAATTAGACCACAAACTTTCCAAAGTAGATATTAGGAATCGGGTACTCCTCACCACACCCTCACAGCCTGGGTCAGGAAACCTGACTGGGACTGCAAGAGAATGACAAGAGGACACACTTCCAGACAAGCTGGAATCAGGGAGGCTGTGCTGGCTGTGCCCCAGCACCAGGTGAGAAGCAGC
Source organism: Alexandromys fortis (assembly GCF_014885135.2). NCBI lineage: Eukaryota > Metazoa > Chordata > Mammalia > Rodentia > Cricetidae > Alexandromys > Alexandromys fortis. Next base: position 902,515 of record NW_026068102.1, read on the forward strand.
CGGGAACTTCAGTTTTTCTTACCTGTAGCACAGAGGGAGGAAGTCAGCTGTGGCAGTAGGGGTCCACTGTAGGTGAGGAGTCTCAGGTTGCTCTCATCAGGGGACAGGAAGTGTTAGTTATTGCTTACATTGGTCAGTCTTTCAAGCCTTCCTTGGCTCAACACACTTGCTGGCCCTGACTTCTTATGCAATCTGAATGTCTCAGTCTGCGCTAAGTAATTCAAGAAGGGCTTTTTCTAAGGGTAATGTAATCAAGAAATTCTGCTGTCTGGTGAAATTTGAAAGAGGCTTTATAGTCTCTCATGCTTACTTTGAAGTAACTTAAATCATAAAAGCCAGGTGACCAAAGGGACACGTTCCTGTCTTTGTCCACTGATTGCTTTAGAGAGACATGATTTGGTTTAAAATCTGCAGCTTTCCTGCCTCTCCTATAACTCAGCTTCTATCGCTAGGGAAATATTCAACTAACCATGTAGGCTTGTTGGAGGTAGAGAGGGGTCAAATGATCTGTAATTTGCTCCCACCTATTTTACTACAGCAGCTAAGGAAAAAAAATCAAAAGAAATCCTTATGTCCCTCCATTCAAAATAGAAAGTTTGGACAAAGCTAATTGATTTTAGGCTTACCGCTGTTCATTATCTTAATTAGTCCAGGCAATTAAAGCATTAATTGATTGGAGTTGATCCCTTGCTAACAAACAGTAAAGCTGCTTTTTGGCTCCATCCTCTAAGAAGTACTGTTTCATTTCTTCATGCACTTCTTCAGCGGGTGTCTACACTGTGGAGAGATTGGTTTTATCTGTCCATCCCATGGGAACAGTGACACATGAGTCTTCTGCCCTCATGCTGTGGCTTCTGAAATCTTTCTCCAATATGGTAGAGTCCCAGCCTGGATATGGTTGCTTAACCCTGGCTGCTAAAGCAAACATCTGCAGCATTGCGACGGCTAGCCTACACGTGGCCGTGGGCTTCGCTGGCTTGAAGTGCCTCTCTCGGGTACTTCTGTGAAACTGAGGGTCTGGTCTGTGGGATGTGCGTTCATATAACTCCCACTCTGGGATTGTATTTTTTCTCTCAGGTGCAAAGTCTTGGATAATCGTTGCTTTTTAAGTAGATGGAGTTCTTTGGAAACTTCAGACCTCCTATGAGGCTGAGAAAGGGATGGGGGAAGTGCAGGCTTGGAGATCTCCAAGCGAATTAACCAACATTATTAAGAGGGCCAATGGAAGAGCTGTTTCAAGTGTGGCGATCTCTTTAAGAATAAATTACTAATGCAATAATTACAGTAATCTAATCAGACTAAATGAGTAGAAGAAAGACAACAAAGCATTGTCTTCACAGGAAAAACAGCAAAGCTTTCTGAAAATCCTGCTGTATTTAATTTCAAAAGAACTTCTACGGTAAGCTTGGGTTGATAAACATCTCTTAGATATGAGGTTTCCTTTTTTAATTTGATGCTATCTTTTATTATTTTCCCCTAGAAGAGAGCCATAGTCATAGAAGTAATGAAATTCATGATTGGCAATTGGTCCCCCCCCCCCTTTTTTTTTTTTTGCTTGGGTTGAGACTGGTAATACTTTGGAGCAGTTTGAGTCCTGTGCTTTTTTTAGTTGACACAACAAACTGGCAGCCAGAGCAGAACAAGATGGGAATGGGCATCTAGCTGGGAGGTGACACACAGTGATGGCACTGCCTCATAGCCTCTTCATTGTTGCTGATACAGCTTTGATGACTCTGCTCAGGCCTCAGTGCAACACTAATAAAAATCCTAGATATACTATTGAATAAAGTTCACATAGTTACTGTGTCTCTGGAAGTTTGTTACAGTTGTTCTGTGATTATAAATGTATCTTCTGTATAGAAGTGCATACACTGTCTTTGAAAATGTTCTCTGTGAGCAAGATGAGTGATCCTTCTCTGTTCTCAATGTAGAAAGTGTTTAATTGCTCTCTAATCTGGGAAGAAGGTGGATCTCTCATATTGATAATTTGCTACTGCTTCCTTTTCTCTCTAATAGACAGAAGTGTTGGTTCAGAAGTGGAAAAGGATGCTCCCTAACTGGTTTAAATTCAATATGAATGGTACTTGATATTGTAACACTGGGGAATTAGTCATTTAAAAATACTTTTCTGTTTGTATTTTTAAAATTAATATGTGTTGGGGCTGGAGGAATGGTTCAGTGGTTAAGAGCACTAACTGCTCTTCCAGAGGACCTGGGTTCGCTTCTCAGCACCCACATGGCTGCTCACAACATCTGTAGCTCCAGTTCCATGGCTTGAGACACCCTCATACAGACATACGTGCAGGCAAAACACCAATGAACATAAAATAAAAATAAATATATAAAATTAATATGTGAACTAATTAGGTTTAGAAATACATTTATTTCTACCAGGAGATTTAGTGTGTTTACCCTGTGGGAACGATACAATGTAACAACTTTGAGGTGGGATAAGATCAAGGGTAAGGCCCCAAATCAGAGCAGCTGCAATAAACGACTGTGACAGGATATAAAATTCACCATTTTCATCGACATGATGTATACTTACGAAATGAAGGTGAAGAAAGAGATATGAGAGCCCATTGCTTTCCACGACAAAGTGCACAACCCTGCTTTATTTTCCATGTTTCTGCTGGGGACTGCTTCTCAACATGCAAAAATTTTTCAACATGTCGCCTTGCTTAGTCTTAATTATGTATCCTCCAAGGGAGACCTCTTGTCCGTCTTCAAATTCATCTGATATTAGGTAATAAAGTCCAACACAAACAAATGTGTAATTCCTGATTTCCAACATAGATTTTCTTTTCAATTTCCTTAACCTGGTTGCTGACTGCCCGCTGCCTTCCTTTATCCCCTCTTCCTTTGTCATCCTCTCTTCCTTCCCTTTACTCGTTCACTCAGAGATACCTAACGAGCTCCAGTCTCTGAGAGAAGACCATGTTGGCTGGAGTTGAGGCCATGACAGAGAGGGTGAGCTGGAAGGAAGAAGGCAGTCTACTCTGCTGGGCATGGCTAGCCCTCATGTGCAGGGTTGGTCTTAGCTGGGGGAGTGGTGTCCAGCAAGTGAGAGTGGATGGCTGATTTTTCTGAGTGCGTGATGGATGTGGAACAGAGAAATAAATGGATTTTAGAACAACTGCAGGCAGAATAAACAGGCATGAGTCAGTCTTTTGGATATGATAGATATGGGTAGTGCAAAAGACCCATGGACTTCTGCTATGATCACCTGGCTAGGTGGTTGTAATCTTTATGGAAATAGAAGAGAACACTAAGAAAGAATGGGAAGTTTGGTTGAATGGAGAATCATGAGCTTGGCTTGGAAAGATGACCAAATAAATAATGCGAAGTTGCTGGAAGTGTGGACATGGGAGAAGCTGGGGAGACTATAGAGAAATCAAAGACAAAAGGAGAATTTGTCTTTTGACTTGTAGACCTTACACATGATGTTATTCATGGTCCTGAAGCCGACTCCTGGGTTTTCTAGAATTGGGAGTATATTGGGGTAGAGGGCTGGCGCAGTGGGGAAGTGAAGTGATGTGGTAGTAGAATCGGTAAGGGAGAATTCTGCAGTCTCATTTCCATTTTCCTCAGCACAAACGACTAAAAGTGGCATCTTTTTGATGTAATATTATTGTAAGTACTTATTTAACTAAAGAGAAGAAAGCAGGCAACGGAGTGTCTAGACATTATAATCTTTCCCCCTCTTTTTTGCTGATCTCTTCAAAGACTGGTCTGTGTATCCCCACCCTGCATGTCTGGTCTAGGAAGGAGGTCTAAACTGTGCTTCACATTCAAGGTCAATATAATTCCTGAGCTTTCTCCTGCTCTGGTCTCTGATCTTCCCTTCCACAGGTTGGATTAAACTCATTCTATCTTAATTACCTTCTCCACATAACTGGTGATTATGTGCATAATAACACCCATTCTTGGCTGTCAGATGCAGTCGAGTGCTGATTCTGCCTCGTGCAGAGTGGTTTCCTTTTCTCTATAGTTTCTCATGAGGACCTCCAGGTCCTTCTCTGCCCTTTGAATTGCAGATTCTTCCAGCAGCCTTCTCAATTGCCCTTTTTTTTCTTTTTATGTTTTTCAGAAGATAAGGGCAAGGATGCTGTTTATTATTCTAATGACTTGATCTGGTATTAATCAGTAAATGTTTGTTGAATTAATAAATGGGCTTAAACTGGACTGAATCAGCTGACAACAAAAACAAAAGCAAAATAAAGATTTCTGAATAGCCACAGGACATGGAGCCCCCAGCAACTGGGGCACTTCATTCAAAGTATAGGCCTGTAGGCTTCAGTGACTGATGTTCAGACTTTATATCAAACTATGAAATGTTATCAATCTTGTTTCTATGTGTCCACTGTAAACTTAGAAAAATCCTTGGCCTACTGATAGATGCAGAAATAAAGAAAGGTAAACTTAGATGAGCAAAAAGGCCATAAGGAATAGCAGTTTTTATTTATTCATTTATAAATATGTTATTTTTTATTGTTCACACACATAATATATGTAAAATGGAGCTAACATGTTTGTACACAGCAAATGAAGACTTGCTGGTCAAATATTTAGTTTACAACTCAGGAGAAAATCGTTGCCACCAGTACTTCAGTCAAGGAATTAATATCCATAATTTACAAATAATTGAAAAGGTTAACTGCCTCTCGCTGCCACCAAAAAGAACTAGTCACAAATGTGCTGATGAACAGACAATTCTCAGAAGAAATCAGGGGCATGGAAATGAAAATTACCTTTTGCTTTCGTTTCACACCAGTTTGAATGGCTGTCATCAAAAAAAAAAAAAAAAAAACAAAAACAAAAACAAAGAAAACAAGCAAAAAATGCTGGTAAGAATATTCCTGCTGTTGGTGGGAATGCAAATTAGTACAGCCCCTGTGGAAATGAGTCTGGGGATTTCTCTCACAGAACTAAGACTGGAACTACCTTGTCTGACTCAGCTATCTCCCCACAATGGGCATGGACCCAGACTGTACCAGACCCTAGAGACTTAGGGAGAACTAAGACTAGAACTATCTTATCTGGCTCAGTTATTTCACCTCAATGGGCATGGATCCAGACTGTTTTAGACCCCAGAGACTCTCCTATGACCATGTTCACAGTTGTTCCAGTCGTAAGAGCAGGGAGAAGGAGGGAGCCTAGATGCACATCAGCAGGTGAACAGAGAATTAAATTATGGTATTTTTGTATACAATGGACTTTAATTCACTTATACGAAATGAAGTCATAAAGTACAGAGGAAAATGCATGCATCTGTCTGTAAAGGGGAAAGATGTAAGGCAAAGTTGAGTTTGACTCTATGTGGACTCTAGCCTACAACGTCTGTTTGAATGAGTGGGGTGAGTGTAGATCTAAGCTTTGGAACTCTAAATAGAAGAAGAAAACGAAGAAAAAAGGGATGCTGAGCATTCCACATGAGAGTGGCAAGAAGTCTATGGGGGATGGGTTCTGAGGGATGAGTGAGAAAATCATGAGGACAACCAAACTGTGTTTGAAATAATGAAACCCCAATGTGTATATGCTAAGTAAAAAATTATCATAAGAAAATAGAAGTTTCCTGAAAATTAAAACAAACCAACATCCCTTCTATATTGCTTTCTCCAGGCCGGGCAGTGGTGGCGCACACCTTAGCACTCGGGAGGCAGAGGCAGGTGGATCTCTGTGAGTTCGAGACCAGCCTGGTCTACAGGAGCTAGTTCCAGGACAGGCTCCAAAACCACAGAGAAACCCTATCTCGAAAAACCAAAAAATAAATAAATAAATAAAAATATTTTGCTTTCTCCATCTTCAGGATGCCAGTCACTCACCCAGCACTATGGAAAGCACTGATAAATACATAGTATTTATGCATAGTATAAAAATCAGCATTCGTGGGTGAGACCAGAAGCCAAACAACAGAAGTCTTTAGGAGACAGAGACAGTTCATTTTCTCTCATTAAAAAGTTAGTGTCATTTTTATTTAAAATTTCTGTAAAACTCCAAAATTTTTATTTTATTTTTTTGTTATTTATTTATTTATTTATTTATCAA